>NC_037671.1:28343666-28470372 GCF_003255815.1 Theropithecus gelada
TTTTTTTTTTTTTTTTTTGAGACAGAGTCTCGCTCTGTCACCCAGGCAGGAGTGCAGTGGCATGATCTCAGTTCACTGCAACCTCTGCCTCCTGGGTTCAAATGATTCTTGTGTCTCAGCCTTCTGATTAGCTGGGATTACAGGTGCTCTCCACTGTACCCAGCTAATTTTTGTATTTTTAGTAGAGACGGTTTCACCACGTTGGCCAGGCTAGTCTCAAACTCCTGACCTCAAGTGATCCGTCTACCTCAGCCTCCCAAAGTGCTGGGATTACAGGCCTGAGCCACTACGCCTGGCTTCCAGTGCTTTTATACGAAGGAATAAATAGAGTGATTATTAAAGTGCTCTGGATCACACACATACAAACACACACATGCACATACATACACACACACAAATACACACACTGTTTAGGTAACATAAATGTGCATGGCTGTCAGTGAATGCTGCATTTTCCTGAGCTTGTAACCTTCCCTTTACTAACTGTCTCCACATTATGACCACCTGAAAAATGCTACACTGCAGTGGTACATTCTTCAGCCCAACTAGAATTGATCAAAGGAGTTACTGGGTTAATAGCCTTGGACTGAAGCTCTCTAAAGAGTAGAGTTTCTGTGATGTGCAGGTAGCTTACTGTTACCCTGTAAGCTCCATTTTTATATTTCTTTGCTCTTTCTTCTCAATATTCACACAGTTTTCATAGGACTGATTCAAGTGTGAAGCCAGAATCTCATCTTTTAACAGAGTGGCATTCCACACAGTCCAAGGCATGATCTCTTTGTGTTTGGGATGCTCCATTTAGCTTCAAAGGCAGCATGATGATTTATGGTCCATGTGTATCAGGGGAAGACTCAGAGGAGGGCTGGAATTGTGATGGCTGGATTAATTCATTTTTTCCAGGTGCACCCTTTCCTCCCCACTCGGTTGTTTTGCAGATATCCCAAGTAATTCCAGATTCGTTTGGAAGGCTTCATTCTCAGTAGCCTGCTGTCTAGGTAGTTCTCGAATTCTAACAGACGCACAGACACAAAAATCTGCTTGGTAGGTGGGGTTTTTACTTTTTAGTGACTTTTTATCTTGTGTGCCTGACCTGGTTCAGTGTCTGGAAAAGTACTGGTAGAAAAGAATATTCTCAGTGAGAAGGAGAAGGAACAAGTAAAACAATGTGAACTAAAGGCCTGGTACAGTGGCTCACACCTGTAATCTGAGCACTTCGGGAGGCCAAGGTAGGAGGATGGCTTGAAACCAGGAATTCAAGACCAGCCTGGGCAACAGAGCAAGACCCTGTCTCTACAAAAACAAAACAAAACAAAAAAACAAGCAAAAAACCCCCCAGAATTAGCAAGGTGTGGTGGCACATGCCTGTAGTCCCAGCTACTTGGGAGGCTGAGGTGGGAGGATTGCTTGAGCCCAGGAGGTTGAGGCTGCCATGAGCTATGATCACACCACTGCACTCCAGCATAAAAAGCTTGGTTATTTGTCTTAGTTGAAACTGTCCTTAAAGAATTTATAAATGGTTGCGAACATTTCTGAATATCATAAATGTATGGTTTCTATGGTTCCTGGTTACTTTATCCAGTAAAGTAACATGATAGCTGATTTTATGGGTAGTCACTGGAGTATAAACCTTTGGAAGTTGGGACTGTTCCATTCATCATCTTCACACTCCCCACTGTGCAAAGCACAGTTTGCTCATTTGTTTCATTTTTTTTCCCTTTCAACTATAGTTTTCACATGTAAATGATCAAATTATAAGAGATTAAAGAGAATTTAGGATTTAGCGTATTTTCTTTTTTCTTTTTCTTTTTCTTTTTTGAGACAGAGTCTCTCTCTGCCACCCAGGCTGGAGTACAGTGGCGTGATCTCGGCTCACTGCAACCTCTGCCTCCTGAGTTCACGCCATTCTCCTGCCTCAGCCTCCTGAGTAGCCCGCCACCAGCGCCCGGCTATTTTTTTTTTTTTTTTTTTGTATTTTTAGTAGAGACGGGTTTCATTGTAGTCTCGATCTCCTGACCTCATGATCTGCCTGCCTTGGCCTCCCAAAGAGCTGAGATTACAGGCATGAGCCACCGTGCCCAGCAGGGTGTTTTGATTTTCTAGCTCATAAAATAAGGATGGAAGAGCAGTGATCAGTTGTGGTAATTGACTATTATGGCAGAAGGCAAAAAGGCACAGAGAGAAGAGATCGAGGACAAGCCTATTCTGGCTGGCATCCCAAGTCTAGATCCTCCATCTGGGAGCCCATGGCTCAGATAATACTCCAGGTAATCATGAATTGTGGGAGTTAACCCTGTTTAATGCCCCACAAAGGAACAGACCTGTAGGAACACCTCCTCCTGTCTGCAGCTGCCACAGAGGGTAGCAAATCCCATGCTAGTCATGGAGAGGAGACTTGGGCATGTCCCTGGAGGGACACTTTGCTGCAGTCACTTCACTTACAGAGCTGGGGAGGCCCCGAATGGTGTCAGAGTTCCCAGTGCAAAGCAGTAATTATGTTGAAGAATGTGACATCTCAAGATTCAACAAGTTTTTTTTTTTTGCCTTAAACATGAATGCCCATTCATAGAGGGATTATAGGAGCAAAGCTCTCTTAGATATTGAACACCCTCATCAGAAGAAAAAGAGAAGCAAATTCCTGATGTCAGGAAATAGCAGCAAATTTTTGCAGAATGCTTAAGCCTGGCACAGCAATCCTAAGAATGTTGTTCAGTTTCATGGTTTTTCCTCTCATACTGGGCTGAATGTAGCTTGTCCTTCATTTATTTAACAAATATTTGAGTGCTTACTGTGAGCTAAGCACTTTCTCGGAGTTGGGAGTAAAGCAACAAGCAAAGCAAATCCCTAAGCTTTGGGGAGATGGAAAAGAAATATCTGATAAAGTATCTGGTAGTCATAAGAGCAGGGAGGATAGGAGGTGGAGTAGGATGGTGGGTGCTGTTGTAGATAATGTGTCAGGGAAGGGCGGGTGTTTAGTAGAGGCTGAAGTGATGGAGAAGACATTCCAGGTGAGGGCACAGGTGTGAATGTAGCCCCTAATGTGGAAGTGTGCTTGGCTGGGTCAAGGAAGTGAGCCCTAAGAGGACCACTGGGCGGAAGTGGAAGAGCTAGGGTAGGGATGTGGGGCTGAGGGTGACCAGGGGCCAGGCCATGCAGGACCTCTTAGGTCCTCAGCTTTCTCAGTGGTCTCCCCTTCATTTGCTTTGCAGCTTGCTTTCCTATGCAGCATTAGTTCTAGTGTGATGAATATTAGTGGGAAAATAGAAAGTTCTCTATAAAACTTACTTTTGGAAACTAAAAGATTCTTGCTTAGACCTTAGCTGTTGATGAGTGGTAGATAAAAGGCCCTTTCCTCATTTGTTGAGCTGTGCCCTGAGATGAGCTTTCGATATTCATGTGATAGAGAATTCACTGAAACTTGAATACTTGCCATTATATGAGGCAGGAGTATATATTCTATGAAAGGGTGCTGACATATTGTCACATACCATGAGCTGCTTAATCTGGGAATATTTGTAAAAGTGTCATCTGGTGTGAAGGCTGATATTTAACTATCTTTAAAAAATACTGGAAAAGACAATTTGCTTACAGATTTTAGGGTTTTGCTGTGAGTCTGTTTTCGTGGAAATGATTTGTGTTCAGTAGCATTTTTTTCCTCCATAGCTCTCATATGGTATTGTTTTGACTTGTTTGGAACATAATTTGCTTGGCTTAAAGGGAATTATTCAAAGAATCTTAGAAGTTTAAAAAATCATGTTAGCTAGAATTTAGAAGTTTTTGCCTTTACTGAAAGGTTCATTATTTATTCATTAATTTATCCATTTATACAACCAAAAGTGATTCAGCATGTAGTGTGTAGCAGACAGTGTGCTGAGGATACAGCGAATATAACAGATATGACTTGATTAGTCTTGCTAGGCAGCAAGAGACAAACATATGCATACACATCCATACTAATTATGGTAAGGACTAAAACTTATTGAAAAGAGTGTAGTGATAGGGAATTTGGAGTGGGGTGGGGAGCTGTGTAGGATAGTCAGATGATACTATTTTTTTTTTTTTTTTTTTTTGAGATGGATTCTCGCTTTGTTGCCAGGCTGGAGTGCAGTGGCATGATCTTGGCTCACTGCAATCCCCACCTCCCGGGTTCAAGCAATTCCCCTGCTTTGGCTTCCTGAGCAGTTGGGACTACAGGTGCACACCAGCATGCCTGGCTAATTTTTTGTATTTTAGTAGAGATGGAGTTTCACTGTGTTGGCCAGGATGGTGTCGATTTCCTGACCTCATGATCCGCCCATCTCGGCCTCCCAAAGTGCTGGGATTACAGGCGTGAGCCACTATGCCCGGCCTAGATGAGACATTTTTGAGAAAATAACATTTAAGATGAGGCCTGAAGGAAAAGAGTGCCAGCCATTTGAAAAGTGTGGGAAAGGGGTTTCCAGGCAGATTCAATGGATTGTGCAAAGGCCCTGAGGAAGTGTGTGGTTTTAGTGAAGATCTAAAGAACAGTGAGGCAAGAGCATCAGGGGATATCCAAGAAGTCACGCTGGATTACATATACTGGTCAGTAAGGAGCTCGGCTTTGATTTTAATGGGGAAATAACGTCATCTGGTATGTTTAAAATGATTACTGAGGCTTCTAAGTAGAGAATTACACTGTTAACAGTAGTGGGGGTGAGAGGTCAGGCTTGGTCTAGGGCAGTGCTTCTCAATGTATGGTCTCAGGATCAGCCCTATCAGAATGACCTGGAAACCTGTGAGAAATGCAAACTTCAAGTCTTATTATGGACTTGCTGATTCAGAAACTGGAGGTGGGACTCAGCAATCTGCTTCAACAAGTCCTTTGGATGATCTGATAAACAGAAAAGTTTGAGAACCACTGGTCTAGGGATTGCTGGAGGAGATGGTAAGCGGTAGATGGATTCTGGATATGTTTTGAAGGTTGGAATGATAGGACTTGTATATGGGAGCTGAGGGAAAAGGAGAAATCAGTGATTAGTTTGAGCACCTGGGTAGATAAGGAACTTATTATTATTATGATTATTATTATTAATTTTTTGAGACGGAGTCCCACTCTGTCACCCAGACTGGAGTGCAGTGGCACGATCTTGGCTCACTGCAACCTGATAAAGACCTTGTTTATTGTGATGAGGGAGACTGGGGTGGGGGCAGGGGTAGCAAAAGGACATAACTTTTGAACGCATTGCGTTTGGAGTGTTCATGAAATTTCCAAGTGAAGATGTTGGCCTGTTGATGGCAAAATGAGCATACAGCCCAGAGGGAAGATGTAGTTTCAAATACAGCTCAGAGGAAAGATATAGTTTCCAGAAAGGAATTCGGGACTTGCCAGTGTACAGGGAGTATTTAAAGCATTTGAAATAGGTGTGATATCACCAAAGGAGAGAGATAGCGAGGAGAGAGAGTGCAAGAGCGGGCAAAAGACCAAGCTGGAAGGAACTCTTGACATTCACAGGAGCAAGAGCCAGCAAAAGAACAGAAAGAACGGCCAGGGAGAGAAGAGAAGAAAACCAGGAAAATGTGGTTTCGTGGGGAAATATTTCAGGAACAGAGTGATCAACTGTGCTTAATTCATATGATGAAGCGCAGATTTGCAGCATAGAGATCACTAGGCATTCTATTTGGAATGTCAGTGAAATTGAAATAAAACGTCAAGAATCAACTTGATTTACATCACAGGTTTTAGATTAGAAGAAACCAGAGAAACACAGCCCCAATTTTCTATTTACTAGTTTTCCAAACAGCGAGTCTTCATTGATTTCAGTGGCTCCCCTCCGGCTACTACTTGCTGTGCACAAACAAACTCTGAATGAGCATTCTGTAGTCCTGAAAAGGAGCAGCATATGGGCTTCAACAGCCGGTCATGTTTTCTCTTATTACTATATTTAAAGCAACATTCAAGATTAAAAAAAAATTCCTGGCAACTAGCATAACAATCTGCAATAAAATCATTCCTGGCTATTGATATGGGCTACTTTGTGCCTCATGTCATGTTATTGAATCCAGCTTCTTGGAATTGACTGTCTTTTAATCTGTCACTTAGCAAATTTATATTGGTGAGGAAGAACAAAAAGAGATTTATCGCTTGCATATCTGTTCAAGCTTCTGTTAATATGGTCAACATTTTAGAATGTTCTACTTTTAACGTTTTGGGTCATAAGCTATAGAACATTGGGACTTGGTGGTAGGATACGGGTATAGAGAGAGGAATGAATATTTGGCATTATTTAAAGACCCCATTGAGCTGGGGTCTTTAGGTTTATTATTTCATTTAATTCCCACTCTGACATAGGTGGTATTTCCCTCATTAGTAGATAAGGAAATGAACTAGTAAAGAAAACTGTTTAAATCCAGATCTAAAATGGATCTTTATTCTGTGCCAAGCTCTTGGGAGAAGAGTATGTGTGGAGGAGGAGTTGTGGGGGCTCACAGAGCAGTGGCAAGACAAGCCAGAGATACAGCAAAGGGATATCAAGGACTAATGAGGTACTTCAAAAGAGACTGAATCATGGCAAGGTATTTAAATTTAGTTTTGTTAGCAAGTACTGCATGGAACAGAAAGAGTCTGTACATGCTTAACGTAGGGCTTGGTCCTTCAAGACTGGGTAGGAGTTTTCTAGATAGTGCCTTGAATCTTGCATTAAAGTCACTACAGCCCATGAGCTCTGTGGACGTTTCATTAAAAGCTTCCTTTCTACTTGGATATAGTTTTTTTACTTCTTGTGTGCATGCTTGATTTATTTACTGTTCCTTATAGAGCTGCACGGCCTTGTTTCTTTTCTATAGAAGTTATCTTTCTCTGGTTCAGATGTTACATCTTCGTTACCTTCTCTCAAGTTTCGCTATACAAACTTGGGAACGTCATCTCTTTCTCTTCCAGAGTTATCTTCCATCATGTAGGCTTTGGGGCCACTTTCCTAAGAGCCTCCATTTGCCTCACCTCTTCTTGCCTGGGACCTTGTAAAAACAGTGATTGTGGTAATTAAATTGAGATATGAGGAATATATATAACTATTATGTACTCATAATAATTAAAAATTAAAGAAATGAGAGGGGAAAAATCTCCTGGATTGATGAGCTAGACAAAACTTCATGTTAGTTAACATGGATGCTTTAATCCAGCTGTTCCTGGGTCTGGGATATCAAATCTTGGGTTCTACAATGGGTGCCAGTCTTAGGAGGGTCATATGTATTTCTAGTCACAAAAGATCTTTCTGTCATGTTGGAGAAGACAAAAGTTTATAAGAATCAGTGGGCCATTTAAAATGATAATGAGCAACTTAGGCCTAAAGCCAGATGTCACAAGCTGGTGGCTTGCAGCCTGCTATACTGTGCTTTAAATATACAGTATTTAAAAAATTGATGTTGGTTCCCAATATTTATAAATTGGGAGATATCAGCCATAAATCTAGATTCCATCCTCCCCCTCTTTAAAAAAAAAAAAAAAAAAAAGACCTGGGAACACTAGGTCTATGTTTGTGCTTAGCAGGAATCGAAAGAGCTGGGTTGTGACCAGGCTCTTTCTTTTAGCAGTGGCAAGCTCTTTTCAGTTTTCTGCTACCCCAAAAGCACCCTAGTGTTTCTCATTGGCCGTGATGCCCATGTTGACTGTAATTTGTCATTGTTCTGAAGGCTGTCGTTTTTTCCACAGAGCCGGCTTTGCTCTTTGACAAAGCTACTTTGGCCTCCTTATACATTTGAGTTCATTGATCCTTAGCCTAAATGATCAGGACACGGCACATTCAGAAGTTTGTATTATCTTGTAAAATCACATGAGCAAAGTCTGTCTAGTAAGTGACATTGCTGGTATTCAGACCAAGATATGGCTGAGAGGAAGCACATACTTAAATTGAATGCATCAGGGATCTTTTGGAGAAGTCAAACAAGAATTCTCATTACCTCTTCAGTCATACCTAAATGCGGATTTCTTCTTGCTTCAGACAGAATTTTTCAAAGATACTCAAAGTATCTCAGCTCTTGTTGTATGTATGTTTTGAAAGATAGGGTTGAAGAAAACAGTGAAATGGTAACAGGGATATCTGTCCCCCAGAGTTGTTCAGGGGATTCAGCATGTGAGAAGATATTTGCAAAGTTTCAGTTCCCAGTCTGGGCGTCAGCTCATTATCGTTAGTCTCTGATATGAGTTGTTTAATGATAAACTTGTGCAAAGCACGTGATCCTATTCAGCATCAGGGATTCATTGTTAAAAGAACACATTGAGGACATTGTTGCAGGTCAGGAAATTGAAGGTAGGGAGTTGAGGGCAAGTCGAAGAGAGTTTCATTCTGGAGTTAGTTCAGTAAACATCAAATGCTCCTGATGTGTCAGACTTTAGGCTGCTACTAGAGGCAGGAAGACAAGACAAAGAGAACATGCAGACTCGAACAGTACGGTGTGGTAAGAGGTGTGCCCATGGTACTGTGCGATTATAGACTGGTGTTGGCCCAATGCAGGGCTAGAGGGATGCTCCATGGTGATGACTGCGTTGAGCCTTAAGGCCCGAATGAGCTGGCCAGGCAGTGACGACAAGAGGGAGAGGGATTTAAAGTATGAAGTTCAGTTTAAGGAACAGAGATGATGCAGGAAGGGCTAACATATGGAAGGCTTTGATGAAGATTTTGGGGAGCCAGGGAAGAAGGGGAGAGATGATCAGATTTCCATTTTGATTGCAATTTGGTAACTGGATTACAGTGTGGCAGAACTGGAGGCTGGAGACCAGGAAGGTTTCAACCAAGTTAGAAAATCCTTTTTGGTTATAGAAGGCAGTGAGGGGCTGGGTATTGTGGCTCATGCCTGTAATCCTAGCACTTTAGGAGGCTGAGGCAGGAGGATCTCTTGAGCTCAGGAGTTCAAGACCAGCCTGGGCAACATAGTAAGACCCCCTGTCTCTATTTAAAAAAAAAAAAAAAAAAAAAAGGATGGGATCTGGAGTGGTACAAGCCATGATTTACCCCCTCATTAGATGAGACACTTTTTGGAAGTACTGACGTTTTGCCATTTTGAAGAACCAGCTTTTAGATGCTCCATTATGGACTTAGATTGAGGAAGGTTGATCAATTTTATTATTTTGCTGCTTACATTTATATTTCAAGAGGTGTTTTTTTTTTTTTTTTTTTTTGAGGAGGAAGGAGGAGAAGGGAACTTATTGTAACATAATTTTGCTACAAGTTTCCCAGAAGTGAATCATGTTTATCAAGATAAATTGTAGAAAGAACAAGTTTGTTTGCTTGTAATATTGTTTCTATAGGAGATCATTCTTCAACAACAAGCAGCAAACTTCCTGGGAGGAGGCACTCAGTATATTCTTCTGCCCCTGAGGAAGTTGAGGATTGAAGTATCTACCTTGCTTGTACCCTGGGACTAGTTGATTCTAAGCCTCCTTCCAGCCTCCTGCTGTCAAAACAACTTTTCTTCTGTTTATTTTCATATAGGAGCTGCACAACTCAAATGTTCTGTGTTATGCCAGGACCTCGGTAGCAGGTGGGGGGGAAAAGCCCTGCACAGTATTTACTGGGAAAGGATTGCACGTTCCTGAGGCACTGCCTCCGTGATAGACGCTCCACTGATGCTGCAGCCCATGATAGGCTAAAGAGATTTTGTGGGTACTAAGTTCTATTAAAATTTAGTTCAGGCCGTCATCGTTGTTCTCCAGGAATCCTCGTTTCGCTTTTAATTAGCCTCACCCTGATCCATTGTCTATACAGCTGCCAGAGTGATTTTCTGAACTGCACATCCAAGTGTATCATTCTCCTACTTAAAATCCTTCAGCAGTTCCCCAGAGCTAATCCCTGGGAGTGGGAAGGCAAGAATGTGAGTCTCCCTGGTCCTGCAGCCTGTGTCTTTCTACTCTGCCTCACCGCTTCCTACAGGACCCGTGAGGCATCCATCCCCCAAGGAAGTCAAAGTTCAGCCCTTACTGTTAGGTCTCTAGAAAGCTACGTGGCTGGACCCCATTATTCTACAATCCCCGAAGCCCACTTACTTTAATTTTTGATGCTTGCCTTTGGCTTTTACAAAGTTGATATGAGAAGCCAACTGTGAAGTACAGGTCCATGTTGTTTGTGAAAGGAATCGTATGTCTGTTTTGCAATTCAGTGCTTTCTTTAAGGACCTATGAGTAATTATTAAATGAATAGTTCATATTCTAAATTGCTTTTAGCATTTAGTGCCAGGAAAAAAGAACTTTTCTCATTTAAAAATCTTGTATGCTTCCTTTAAAAAAATCAATTAAAATAATAGGGTATTTGCTTTTTTAAAAAAAGAATTTTTTTTTTTTTTAAGAGATGGGGGGTGGTCTCACTATGTTGCCCAGGCTGGCCTTGAACTCCTGGACTCCAAGTGATCCTCTCGCCTCAGCTTCCCGAATCACTGGGACTATTGTGTATTTGCTTTTTTACTTTTGTTGCCAGGAGCCTCAAATCTAAAGATTTGTCATAATAGTCATAAAAGTAGTGATCAACTGGAAATCTGCTGTTTTTGTCTTTCCAGCCTAGGAGCCTTTTCCCCATTTACTCATTTGTTTACAAATATTTTTTGAGGGGTTGTCAGGTGCCGGGCACTGAGAATGGTGTAGTGAATACGATGGGTAGGCAAAAATGGAAGTGGTTGGATTGTGCTCATCCAGGTATGAGATAATAGTGGCTTGGATGAGTGTTTGCAGTGAAGGTGTAGAGGAGTGGGTGGGTTCCAAATATGTTTTTAAGGTAGATGCAAGTGAATTTGCTGATGATCAAAAGTGGGGAGTGAGGGAAAAACAGGAACCCAGGACGATTCCCAGGTTTTAATTAGGTATGTAATACTGACTTTTGCTGAAACTGAGGGAGGAAAAAGTTGAGGAAGAAGGGATGGAGAGCTGAAAACATTTGGGAAATGTTAATTTGTAATACTTGTTACATATCCAAATGGAGATGTCATTTAGGTTTTCCAGAGCTCAGGGTAGAGATTCTCTCTCCATTCCATAGCACCACCCACCATGCACACATGCATACACATACACACACACACACACACACGCATAAAAGGGAACTTCTCATGTCTGCAGCAACCATGTGATTCTACTATGGTTTCAGCTTCTTCAGCCACAGAATACCTGATACTTCTGTGCCTGCTGGCCTTTGTGCTGTAGTCTCCTGGCCACAGTGATTAATCTGGGGGCTGGACATATGACCCAAGAGTCCTTCACTGGGGTCTAGAGAAATACTGCCTTGAAATGAGAGGCCCTCTTTTTCTGCTGGAGAGACTAAATGGTTTACACTCAGATGCCTGTGCTATGATTCCTGCTACGTGGAGGAAGCCCATCTGAATAGTACACAGACTGATGACCTTGCCCAGAAAAGCAGAGATTCTCCAGAAATGTGGAAAGGCCTCTCTCCCTGCCGTTTGCTACACTATATCCCTTGGAATGCCAGCTTTAAAGGTGTTAAGTGAATAAAATTTCTTTGGTTAAATAAATTTAAAGAAAGAAATTTCTTGACTGCAAAACTTTTCAGATGAGCCTTTATAATGAATATGCGGCTGAGCATGGTGGCTCAATCCCTTCCTCCTCAATTTAGGGAGGCTGAGGTGGGTGGATTGCTTGACTCCAGGAGTTCGAGACCAGCCTGGGCAACATCACAAGACCCCGTCTCTACAAAAAAATTCAAAAAATACAAAAAAATCAGTGATGAGTGCACCTGTAGTCCCAGCTACTTGGGAGGCTGAGACAGGGGCATCGCTTGAGCCTGGAAGGTCAAGGCTGCTGTGAGCCAAGATAGTGCCAGTGCACTCCAGCCTGAGTGACACAGCAAGCCACTGTATAAATAAATAAATAAATAAAATATGTTTTGTGCTTCTTTAAGAGGAGGATTAATAAACAGTGTTCCCCAAATCTATTTGACAGTGGAGGTTTTTTTTTGGTTTAAAATGAGACATCTATAAATACCTCTCAGTCGGAACCCAGCTTGAAATATTGCTTGAAATGCTACAACAGGTTGTCATGTTTTTGGTAGTCATAGTGGGGATGAGTGAGTTGTTCTTTATTTCTGGGAAAACTGGAAGGCTCCATATAACCATCATTACTTCCTGATCATTTATAGCTTGTTAAGGAGACAAAAGCCTTTTTTCTTCTCCTAGTGTTTTAAATTGTTAGTACCAGACATTATCTATGCTTAGGTATGAATTTTGGCTCAGATTTTCTCAGCAAAACACCAATAAGTTTCAGAAGTGATCCTAGAATGTACTCTCCCTGTATTCTTTCTCCTCTGCTGGTATTTTGTGAGTGCACGTGTATGTGTGTGCAGGACGACACTTAAAGTGGTTATTCTTTCTTCAAAGACTCAGCTGAACCCTGGTGGCTCAGAGTTAAGTAGTGATCCTGTATTAAAGATGAGAAATTTGTCAGAAAATTTTGCAGCTCATAGCGGCTACCTGAGGCAGAGGTATCTGGAACAGAGTCAGGGAGGCCACAGGGCCAGAGGCCTTCCTGATTCTGGACACACAGAGTACCTTGGTTTCCCCACCCTCATAACATTCACTTATGCCGATCAGTTACTTAGAGAGAGTGAATGTATTATATTTATGTGAACTTGTACTTCCTGGCTGTCTCTCTTCTCATGCCTTGGTGATTTGTATTGAGGATAAATTGCTTTTTGGCTTTTATAAATTCTCTTTTCTTCTACCTAACCATTAACATCTCAATAAAATGGGGAATTTGCAGTTATCAGCTTAAATAATCTCCATGCCAACACTTCTTGCTTCTCTCCCTGTTACTGACCCAGATCCTTGATGATAACTCATTGTAGATTTTGTTATCATTTAAAACTTTTTCAACTAGGTACTTGATATAATAGTTCTTGTTAATAATTGTTTAAATTAAATAATTTATATTATTTAGTCATTTGCTGAGTTGGTAGACATTTATCTTGTCATTTCTTTTAAAAAAAGTCTTAGTTCTGACATGAACCTTTAACAGCCCCCTTCTGTGGCAGTCTACTAAGCACAGTGTTAACCTGAGGTCTTTGGAAAGGCCAGCTTCTCACAGATCTAAGGGATGCAATTTGCTGGCAAGTCTTTAGATTGCCAGTCTTGACTACATCTGATCAAAGTTGGGAAGTGAGCTGTTGGAGATGGTGACATTTTCTGAAGCATGAACAGTAACAATCTGAAACCATAGGACCTTCACACCTCTTCTGTCATTTCATCTTTGCTACAGTCCTTGGAAATAGCCTGTCTTTACAAAGGTTTCTATATAGGTTAAGATACTTGCCTGAGGTCATGCAAATAAGAGCTGATCTAGAGGAAAAACTCAGTTTCCTGTCTCTTATGTTCATTTCACTGTCCTGCATGGGGTTATGCTTTTTTCTTTCAATGAAGCATAGGAAGTCTCCCTGGGAATCATATGCGCTGATCTCTGTGTGTGTGTTTTAAATTGCAATTTGTGTTGCAACTTGTAATTCCAGTTCTTGTATATTACGAAGGCTTTCTCTATAGATGGGTAGTTAATCCATGAAAATCCCGAAAA
Organism: Theropithecus gelada; assembly: GCF_003255815.1. NCBI lineage: Eukaryota > Metazoa > Chordata > Mammalia > Primates > Cercopithecidae > Theropithecus > Theropithecus gelada. The sequence goes on from NC_037671.1 coordinate 28,357,180, forward strand.
GCACGCAGCTCTGTTGAGTTAATTTTGTTATAAGATAAGGAATGCATAATCACTCTGGGTTCCTGGCTTTAAATTATAAGGACGTGTTAAATTATGAAAATGAAATGAGGTTTCTAAAAATTCTATATTCTGGAAAATGCTATTAAGCAATTTCGATTTTGATGTAACGTGTATTTAAAAAGATATGTTTTCTGAGTATAGTTGTACTGTTATTTCTATTCGCCTTGTGATTTTCCTGAAGCTGTGCTTAAATGTGAACAATTGTTTAAAAGAAACCAATAAAGGAGAGAAATAGGATGAGATATTTTACATGTTTTACTAATTCTGACGTGTCCCCAAGTGAGAAATGGTATTCAGAGGCTGTCTGTACGAGAAGCGTTCTTACAGTCCATTTCTAGACTGATTTCAGAGAACGCAGCACCTGAGTGGCCAGGTGAGCTGTGCTCACTGTGGGGTGGCAGGGTGGGTGCTAAAGCCTTCAGTCCATGCTCAGTGTGCTTTCCCCTGCCCTGTGCTGGCATCCAGATTTTTGTTTATTGTCTCTAGTTTCTACATCCTTTGTAGGCAATGAAACTCACTTTATATGGAATTGTACACGTCTTTTATAGGAAGAGTATGTGTGTCTAAGTTAATCACTCCTGGTGGGATCTCTATCTGCTCTATTACTGTGCTGGCCATTGTTACAGCGCTGTTACTGTGCTGGCCCAGTGAAATAGTCTCTCGGCCATTCGACTACTTCAGTTTAGGTCCTAGATTGTTCGCAACTTGCTTCCTAGTTCATCCCCCTTCCACCCATCTTCCATATTCCCAGGAGAAAAAAATAAAAATAAACTTTTAATGTCTCCCCCAACCCCCAGATTTTAGATATTGTTTTCTGCCCCCTGCCCCACTTTCTAGCTGTTTCTCCTGACCTGTTTGCACGCGCCCTTCTCATCTGGCTTTAGGAACCACTTGCTGTCTTGACAGTGACAGGTTTCATCCCTCCATGCTTGTAGGTTGTTGCACCATCCTATGACCAGAATACCTTCCTCTCCCCATTTCAGCCATTAGGACTCAGCTTCTGTATGTACTTCCCTAGGAAGTCCTTCCAGTGACAGACTACTCTACTCACCTCCCCCGTGAGCAGCCTAGGCAGTATGGTATCGAAGAGTGTGGGCTGTGGTCTCAGATTGCCTGGGTTTGAACCCAGCTCCCAGCTGCGTGACGTTGGACAAGTCATTTAACTTCTTTGGGCTTCAGCTCTCATCTCTAATTAATAGTATTTAAGGTTGTTTTAGGATTAAATGAGTTAATGGATGTAAATCATTCATGAAAGTGCACATACAAACATCCTGTTGCTCACAATCTACTATTACTAGCTTCTAAGCCTGGAAAACCAGTCTGATTCCATTTTTGTACCCTCAGGCCCCTTTTATAGTACATAGGACATGGTAGGCACTCAATAAATGTGACTTACATGAAAAAGTGAAACAAAAAGTCAGTAAACACAGAGCACTTATTTTAGTGTTTGTTAAATTATGCCCTGCTTTGTTCCAGAAAATGATTTATTTCAATTAGGTTTTTAGATGTACCCCTTAAGGAGCAATGTATATATCTGTAAACTTTAAAATCTATATTTTCCTCAGATTCAGAAGCTGTTTGGAATTTCATTTTGAAATTCTCTATCCACTAACATTTGTAGTTTTGGCACAGTTGCCCTTTAAAAGACAGCGTATCGATTGAACATGAATATATTGTGTTTAAACTGTATGCCTGCTTGAATAAGTGTAGTACTTATTTGTCAGGACAGATGTTATGTTGGAGTATGATATCATGAGGCTTGAGGAAACTAATGCTTATCATTTGTTTGTGCTTAAAACAAAGTAGAGACAGCCAAATGCATTTCTCTACTTCCTTATTGCCATACAGCTCTCCTTCTAAGTTAATAAGTATCTTATTGCACATCAGCCCTGTATCTGTTTAAAATTCACATATTGTTGGTTGAGCTTCCAGTATTTTCTCCTATGTATATATATTTGCACTCAGTATCATTTCCTGAAGATTGCATAAGACCCATTTAACATTTGTGAACTATGAGACTTCCTTGTACATTTCTGTTTCTTTAGTTGTATTATGGTAATCGGGCACATGTCTTCTGAGCTCGGTGATCTCACCTCTATATAACATAAGGATGTTGGAAGACACATGAAATCTAGACCAACTCTAAGAAATTGAATGTCAAGTTAATTGTCTTATCACACAATGGTGTAACCAGTCAGCATCCTCTAAAAGGTCCGTGTCCGTAATGGCATCATTGACATCTGCACTGTATGGTGGTGTTCCCTGAAAGGTGCTATAGAGAAAACACAAGTGTGAAGGGCGATTGTGATGGTTGCGGGTCTGAGGCTCCTCAAGTGGAGTGAATGAGGCCAGCCAGGAATGAAGACAATGCAGTGAATGATTCTTTTGTTGCATAGTGAAATGAAGTACTAGACAATGTTCTCTTAACAAAGAATCGTGTGTGGTCAGAATGGACGTGATATATAGTGAAGAGTTTTTTGCAAACTCTTCATTTAGCGACTAATATTTTGGCTCAGTTAAAAATATGAAAAACATTTTTTAACAAAAAGGTGTTAGTGGCTGGGCATGGTGGCTCACTCCTGTAATCTGGCTTTAGGAACTAACTAGCTGGTTCTGACTAGCATATGAGGGTGGGGTTAGGTTTTCCCTATCTTCCCTCTTCTTCCATGGCACTTTGGGAGGCTGAGGCGGGCAGACCACCTGTGGTCAGGGGTTCAAGATCAGCCTGGCCAACGTGGTGAAACCCCGTCTCTACTGAAAATATAAAAATTAGCCAGGCGTGGTGGCACATGCCTATAATCCCAGCTACTTGGGAGGCTGAGTCAGAAGAATCGCTTGAACCCAGGAGGCAGAGGTTGCAGTGAACCGAGATTGCACCACTACACTCCAGACTGGGCAACAGAGCAAGACTCTGTCTCAAAAAATAAAATAAAGGTGTTAGCATAAAAAAGGGGTACTATATTTTATAGTTACAAATACTCAGTCATTAATGTGACTGGAGTACAATGCTCCATTTGCTATGACAGTGAGCTGCTAAGCTCTGTCTCCAGAACTTTTGTCCCTTGGTAGACTCTGTCTTGCACAGGTTTCTTGTCCGATCGTAGTCCTCATTTTCTGTGTATAAGATGGAAATAGCATGCAGATTATACCACAGATTGTCCTAGTAGCTCTTTTATATGTTTTACTGAAAAAAGCTGGTCCTACTTTTTTTTAATTTCTTGACTAGTTTTGTTAGGAGAATTTACACTTTTGGCAGTAGTTTTGCCATTATGTCATTACTTATGAACAAATGTAAATTATTGCACTTACTTTATAGAGCCAGCTCAGAAAATTTCATTTCAATGAAATTCTTTGTGTTGAGCACTTTTCCAATGAGTGGGCCATTGATTCGGTTATAACAAACTATTTTGATGAATGAATGAGTTGTTCTGTTTATGGAAGGATTTTACACTTAAATATTGCTTCTTGGGTTGTGCTATTTTTTTGTACTTTGAAAGTTACATAAAATGAAAAGAACCAGCACATAAGTTTTATATGTTGAAAGTTGAAGGGTGATCCCATTGTTTCTGAATTTGAGTCTCTGCTAGCATTAATCCTCCCATAGAGGGCCCCTAAAGGCTATATTATAGTTTTGATGAAATTTATACATTCTATGAATGAAAAAAATGTAGAATTTCCTTTTCATGATTTTTTTCTTAGTTTGTTCCCATTTTTGTCCCCATCAATATAAAATAAAATGACTGCAGCAAACTCAAGGAGGTGAAAATCAAGAAATTGTTACTTGTGTTATGGACAGGTGAGTAGCGTCACCTCTCTTGTGCACACCCACTATCTCTAATAAGCCTAGCCTGGGAAGGAAAATATTTTCCTGTCCTAAGCTATTTGAGTCCTCTTGCGAAGTTATTTGAATATGTGAGTTCTGGACATTGCAGATAACTAGCTGGTTCCGACTAGCGTATGAGAGTGGGGTTAGGTTTTCCCTATTTTCTCTCTTCTTCCATAGTGAGATTTGTGGAAGGTCAATTAGAGTCTTCCTTGACACAACGTTATTCCCTTAATGTAGACCGGGGAAGGACGTCTTTTTCCTCTTTATGAATTCTGCCTGATCCTTTTCTAGGCTGACTTTGATTCCTATCATGGAGTCTGTCCAGTTTTCAGTATTCTTGCTTGTTTGGTGGGTATTCAGATAGTAGATATCTCAGATATTCTTCCTTGAGTAGCAAAGTATCTCCAGCAGTGTGGCCTTAGGCAGATTTGTGGTCTTTTTGGCTGTGCTGTCCAGTACTGGCAAGGACACCAGATAGAAGCTTCAGTTCTCAGCAGGATCAGGTTGCCTCTGGCTGGGCAGTGGGTGTCCAGATGCAGGGATGCTGGTGTAGATGCAGGGCAGTGATTAAAGGCTTTGGAGTTTGAATCTCAGCCCTGCTCAGTGTGACCTTGGGCAAGTTACTTACCTGTGTTAAGCCTCAATAACCTGTGCCATTGGGGCCTTGATAAAGATTAATGAGATATAATATAAAACACTTCACATAGTCATTTTCTGGCACATACTCAGTATGTGGTGGAGATTATGGTGATTTTATTAAAATAGAATTCGCTGTAGATGCCCCTCCCCACTTTCCAAGATCCCAACATCATGTCCAGTCTGCCTGCTTTCTTGTTGAGCATAAAGAAATCATCGATTTCGTAATTTATTCGGCTCCTTATTACTTTTCCATTCTTGCAAACCCATTGCCCATATCCTTAAGATATTTTCTTTAGCCTTACCCTAGTCAGAGACTATTTTCTAAATAGAACTAAAAGAGAAATTTGATTGAGCGTCTGAATCTGACCTTCTCCCCAATTAGCCCAGTTGGGCAGACCTTCATTTAGAGTGTCATTTATTTTTCAAGCCACATGGTGAAGCAGAGGGTTCTGCTTATTTCTAAAGTCAATTTCCATTAAAACCTTCAGTGTTTCAGTGTGTGGCTTAATGTCTTCTAAAATGATTGCTATTTTTGAACCAGTGTTTTTGTCACAACGTTTTGAGTATAGAATATTCCTTATTAGACAACCCTCAGCTTGTAGGAGTTTATAAATGGCTAAGAACAATCTGATTAGAATGTATTGCTTTTGGTTGGAGGCCAAGAATATTGGATCATTGGTTTAGGGCACGACACTTAAAGAGACCAAAGAGCAGACTACGTAATGCCCAGATAGGCCAATTCATGTAACTTTGTTCCGTAACAGTAAGATTGAACCCAAAACCCTGGCCACCTATCTTTGAGATGTATGCTGTTGGCCACAGGAGCATTAATTACTCTGGGCAGATCAGCAGACCATGAACTACATGCTACGAGGAGAAATCCAAATGCCTCAGTGTGCAGGATGGTGGGTCAGTAGAAGAAACCTCACAAAGGAATGCTGGAGAAGGCTGTCAATGAAGATTTTTTTTTTTTTTTAAGTTGTATAAGAATTGCTAGGTGACAGATCAGAGTCCAGAAGTCAGGAGAGGAGTTAGGAAATTCTCAGATATTTAAATTCTGACCATGTAATAAATGATTCCCTTGTGGAAGATAAGGGGTAAGTACCAAAAGGAAGGAGTGTCACAATGTGGCAGTTTTCTAATGAACTTAGGTCTTAAAGGAAGCACACGCAAGATAGAAGGCTCACAATCAGGAGGGACTGGCAGTGATCTTAGCTCATGTTAACACACTGTGTGTCAGGCAGTGTTCTAAGCACTCGTGTCCTTGTTTGATCTCATGATAACTTTATGAAGTAGGTGGTATTATTATTGCCCTTTTACAGAGGAGTAAACAGGAGGCTCTGGGCTTTTAGGTATTTGCTGTCATTAACACAGCTAGTTAAGTAACTGCGCTGGGATTTAAGTTGAGGTAGTCAGATTCCAGAGACATCTCAGACTTGCAGAAGGTGCCAGGGACAATAAAAAAAGTTGTTGAAAGAAGTGTTCAGAGTCATAAGGAAAGAATATATTTGCATCTTAGTGGAACTGATGGTGGCTGTGGGTAGTTATAGAGCATCACCTTTTAACTCCTGTTGTCTGTCTATCTTTTATATATAGAAAACTCAGAATGTCAGCCAGGCGTGGTGGCTCACACCTGTAATCCCAGCACTTTGGGAGACTGAGGCAGGTGGATCACCTGAGGTCAGGAGTTCAAGACCAGCCTGGCTGACATGGTGAAACCCAGTCTCTACTAAAAATACAAAAATTAGCGTGGTTGCACATGCCTGTAGTCCCAGCTACTCGGGAGGCTGAGGCAGGAGAATCACTTGAACCAGGGAGGCAGAGGTTGCAGTGAGCCGAGATCGCGCCACTGCTCCAGCCTGGTCAACAGAGCGAGACTCTGTCTCAAAACAACAACAACAACAACAACAACAACAACAACAAAAAACTCAGAATGTCAAAAATATGTTGGAGAAGTAATAGGACAGACGTAGTTTTTCTAAATGAATTTAAGCCTCTTAGCCTGACAGAGTTTCTCCACAGGGTTCTGAGAACATTGTGGATCCAGATTGTTCAACCAAGTGCATGATGATCTGTGAGGAAGCACAGAGAGCAGAAATAACACTGGAAAGGCGGAGGAGCGGGCACATCTGCACTTGGGTGCGGGAAAGGTTGGGAAGCATTGTTTGAAAGAAGTTGATATCTTTAAATATTTAGGGCTAGTTGCTAGCAACTTACCGTGGCTAGTTGTTGAAAGCTGCGGTGAGTCTGTTCATTAGCTAGTGGGCAGCCCACATTTAGTTAGGCCTGAAATCCTTCTTTATTTTATGTACTTATTATAGTAAGTTTTCTAGCACCTCCCAACTGATGACCAAAAAGTTTCATTTTCACCTTGTTTTTCTCTTTGGATGATTTTTATAAGGGTATTTCTTATAGTTTCTCTATATTTAAATAGTTTCTACTATCTAGAGTATTTAGGCAAAGGATTCAACCATAGGGCTTTTAGAAATCCTTTCCAGCTCTAAAATTATAGGATTTAATTGTTTTTGAAAAAGATGCCTTCTACCTTCCTCCTCCTCCAGCTGCACATGTAGTTTACTGGTTACTGTGGTAACCACACTCTAATAATCCTGTCAGGAAATCTGATGCAACTATTTGTCTGATCTTATTTTCCAGACACAAAACAAGCACACAGCTTCCTTCTAAGAATCCTTCTAAAGCGCTCCAGGCTAAGCACCGTTTCTTCTTGTTCTGGTGTTTTTTAAGATTGCACTTAAGGAATGCACCTCATTGGGTGTTTCCTCAACGTGGCATGTTTTATAGTATCCAGTGACTAGTGCATCACTCTAAAGCGGTGTGTGCTTTCCTGCACTCTCCTGGAGTTGATGAAATTTTGGGTAGTTTGAATTGTAATTTGAAAAAATGCAGAATAGGGATTAGAGAGGATTTAAATTTATTTTGCACATAGAGGATTGAAGGTAATTGCTCGGAAAAAAGTAAGTGTTTTTGCTTTATTTTTTGGACAAGCCAAATTTTACAAAATATCCCTTCTTCAGCCACTTACCTTCCTTAGTAGGGGTCAAGTGGGATCCCTGTGATGCTACTCCTGGCAAGGACCCTCTGTATTCTCAGCCTCTTCACCAATCTCTGCTTGACCCTCAGAAGCAATCTCATCACACTTTTTATTCCCATTTATGTCAGTCACCATAGGAAGCCTGGACTCCTGTGTCATCTCTCACTCCCATGTCCTGATCCTCATTTGCCTCTTTACTTCAGGTTTTCCAATCCTGCCTCCCTCCCTTAGGGAACTCATGAAGCCCCTTCACTGTGCAGTTTGTGTGCTCACCGTCAGTCATCGGCAAAACCCCCACTTCCTCACCTTGTCTGGGAGCATGCCCTTCACCTTCTTGCTTTATTGGACACTTGGGTCTCTCCTGGTAGTACTGCCTCTCCTTCAGCCCTCTCAAATGGCCGCCCTTTTTCACCTTTCCCATGCGCCATGTGTAGAGCTGGGGTAGCATCCTCTATGCTATTTTCATACTGCTGCTCCTCCTCCTCCTGAAATGCCACCTCCTCTGACTTTCAGGTCTCTGCATAGCCCACTTTGCCTCCTTGTCACAAGTCCTCTGTTCTTCCACGTGGTCATTCCCCTCTTTCTTTGAAAAATTTTGTTTCTGGTTCACTGTCCCTCTCTCCAACACTACTCCTTGGGTTCTCCAGGATTTCAGTCCTCATGTTCACTCCATCCCCCAGTCATATCTTGATCCTCTCATCACCAGTGACATCAGTGCCTCCATCACTCACTTTGAAACATTCCACTCTTATCACTACTTCCTCTTCTCTCTCAAGCCTCGTGCGGTACCTCCAACCTCGATAGTCCATTGACCCACCAGGATTTTCAGTCCACTGAATCCATCACATCTTCACGGCCCACCACTCACCTTATGTCCTCACTTCTCCCCTTCCCCAGCTTGAAGTCCATGATCAACCACTGTAATCTCGACCATGGCATAGATCCTTATCACCCTTGACCCCTCATGCTTGGTCATTCTTGCTTGACTAAATCACAGTTCTGGTTAAATCCTTCTCTCTCTTCACCTGTTCTGTGCTTGCACCCATAAGGCCAAATGGGCCTGGAGAAAACCACACCACCATGTTGGTTGTCTCACTCTAAGCTGATCACAGATCTTAAGTGGGCCCTTGATGCCCCCTGGCAGTCTCATTGTGTTTCCACTGTTTCTTCATTCCCACCACTCTTCAGACAACTGTTGCATACTTTCTACTTGCTGTTCAAACATCCATGGTCTCCTTACTCTTGGTTGTTTCCTTTTTCACCAAAAATCCCAGAAATAATCAGTAGAGAATGCCACCAGCACACCCACCACCTGCCTGCGTCTGTGCCCATGCTCCCACCTCCTTGGGCATGACATTCTATCTCCATCCACACGTACCTTCTCAAGGACATTGCTGCATGAAATTTTCCCTCTCTTTCCTATGTCATCAATTTTCTTCTTTCTACCAAATTCCCAGTGGCATATGAGTTATTATTTTTCTTGTTACATAAAAATATCCTCTCTTGACTCTGATTTTTCCTCCAGCTACTAGCCAGTTTCTTTTCTTGCTTTTACTGCAGAACGTTTGAATGAGTCCTCCCGTTCTATCCCGTGTCCATCACAGTCGAGTTTGTACCTTAACTCATCATACTCCACTGGCATTGTGCTTTTGGGGGCCACTGGTGGCATTTCCTTGCTGAAGCCCATGGTCAGGACCCACTCCCTTCTTACTTTATTTGCCAGCAGCATTTAACACAGTCAATAATTCCCCTCCATGAAATACGTTCTTTACAGGACTGCTTGGACACACATGCATGTCATTTTTTTGGTTTTCCTGGTCTTTCTCAGTCTCCTTTGCTAATTCCTTATCTCTCCAAACTCTAAACAAAGTGCATCGGGGTACTTGTTCCTCATTGTATCTACACTACACTCAATGCTTTAAATATCACCTGTGTGATGACTTCTGCATTTGTATTTGTAGCCTGGATCTCTCTCTTGAACTCCAGACCCCTTCATCTGATTGCCTGATGGACATCTCTCCTGGGATGCGTCTAACAGGCATTTCAAAACATAACATGCCCTATCTCCAATCTGCTTCCATCACGGTCATTCCCATCTCAGTTAATAGCATCCTGCTCTTCCACTTACTTGAGAGAAGACACTTGGTGCCGTTCTTTTATTTCTTTTTTGAGACAGAGTCTACCTCTGTTGCCCAGGCTTGAGTGCAGTGGTGTGATTTCCGCTCACTGCAACCTCCACCTCCCAGGTTCATGCAGTTATTGTGCCTCAGCCTCCTGAGTAGCTGGGATTACAGGCGCCCACCACCACTCCCAACTAATTTTTTTATTTTTAGTAGAGATGGGGTTTCGCCATGTTGGTTAGGCTGGTCTTGACCTCCTGACCACAAGTGATCTGCCCACCTCTGTCTCCCAAAGTGCTGGGATTACAGGCGTGAGCCACTGCACCCAGTCTAGTGTCATTCTTGATTTCTCTTTCTCACAAACCCCATCAGCAAATCCTATAGGCTCTATCTTCAAAATATATCCAGAGTTGATTTCTTATCACCTGTATTGCTATCACCCTGGTCTAAGCTGCCATAATTTTTCATCTGGATTAGGAGAATATCTTTCTAACTGGTCTTTCAGCTTCCAGCCTTATCCCCTTCAGTCTGTTATCAACTGTGTGCAGATTATGTCACTCTTCTTGCCATCTCATTCAGAGTAAAAGCTGAAGTGATTACTGTGACCGACACACTGTGGTGTGCCCTACCCCTCCATTACCCTTGGCTTCATCTCCCACTTCCCGCCCACTTGCTTCCTTGTTTCCCCCTCTCTGGTCTTGCTGTTTCTTGAAATAGTCCAGGCCTGAGTCTACTTCAGAGCTTTTTGCATTTGTTCTTCCCTCTGCCTGGAATTCCCTTTAACTTCCTGCCCTTTATCCATGTCCTCATGATCCCTTATCCCGCTCCCTCACTTCCTTCAGGTCTTTCTTCAAATGTCACTTTTTCAGTGAGGACTTCCCTGGCCACCAATCTTAACTTTCCACACAACCTCCCGACACTTTCTCTCTCCCTTGCCTAATTTATTATTCCTTAGTATTTAGCATAATGTAATAGAGTATATGTTTTGTTCGTTTATCTTATTCCTTGTCTCTTTTCTCTCCTACTGGAGTGTAAGTTCCACAAGGCTAGGGACCTTTGTTTTGCTCATTGCTCATTCCCAGGAACTAGGGAGTAGTTTGTGTCATGGTAGGGCGTCGTAAGTATTTGTTTAAGAGAAAAATAACTATTTCTTGCTCTAGGCACATTTTGGCTTAAAGTCACTGTAAATCTGCTTGTCACAATGCACTAATAAAGCTAATTGTTTTATTTCATGTTCCCTCTTAAAGTATATTTATTATAGATGTCAAATTAATTTAAAAGCATAATATTAGGCATGACAGAATACAAATAGAGAAGAGTTCCTACAGCTTTTCATGCTGCTTTGTTTAAGTGAGTCCCATTCATGGTACAGTTCTCTCTACATGCATTTGGAAATATGTCAGCTTATTTATTTAAATGTATCTTGACTTATTAGGAAAAAAAAAGATTTAAGGGAGCTGTTTGGAAATGTGATGATGTAAGGATGTTGCAACTTAATGTGCTGTTTCAAATGTTTAGACCGTACATTATTTATGTCAATAATCTCCTCTCTAAGAGGCACTGATATCTGTCTGTTGTGCAGTTTGCAGCATTCCATGCCAAAGCTTTTGTATTTATTACTTCAGTTCTGCCTCTCTTGTTTGGGAAATAATGTCTCCAGTCCTCTAAATGTAAGCTAATTTATATTATAAGGCAAAAAGCAATTGAGTGGCAATTTCTCAAGGTCAAGTTAATCACAACTACCTAAATTTAGCCATGTGATATTTCACTAACAGCCTATTGATGCCATGCCTCACTGGCTCTTGCACATAACTATAAAGCAAAGGACAGAACCCAGGCTGGTGCACTCTGGTTTTTCTCCTAGTCTTTTCTGGTTTCCCTTGGTCTCCTAGTTAACCAAATTGGAGAAGATTCAGAGCAATTGATATTTCTGCTTCTAGTAAGTTTTCAAAAACATTTCATTAAAAAAAATACTATGAAATTAACATTTTTGAGTGGGGTATAGTTCTTTGAGTTTTTGAAAAATCATTTTACTTGGAAATTATTTTAGATATATGAAAGAATGGTAAAGGTAGTTTAGAAAGTTCCACGTACCCTTTACTCAGCTTTCCCTAATGTTAACATCTTATTTAACTGTAGTAAATGGATTAAAACCTAGAAATCAACAGTGGTACAATACTATTAACTAAGCTGCAGACTTTCTGTAGATTTTTACCAGTTTTTTCCACTAATGTTCTTTTTCCATTTCAGGTTCTCATCCAGGATATCATGTTTTACTTATTCATTTGTCTTTTAGTCTTACAATCAGTAGTAGCACCACTTTCAAACTTACATGGATAGAGAAAGGAGGTTAAATTAATGCTGTGGTGAAGTCATGACAGTGTACAGTAAGTTCTCACTTAACGTCATCGATAGGGCCTTGGAAGCTGTGACTTTAAGTGAAACATCATGTAAGGAAACCAATTTGACCACAGGCTCATTGACATAAAAAACAATTAAGTTCCTACTGCAGATTTCTAGTTACAAAAGATCATCAAAGTTCTATATAAACACTTAAAGCACTTCTTTTTCTTTTTTTTGAGATGGAGTCTCGCTCTAGGGGGGAGTGCAATGGTGCAATCTTGGCCCACTGCAACCTCCGCCTCCCAGGTTCAATTGATTCTCCTGCCTCAGTCTCCCGAGTAGCTGAGATTACAGGCATGCGCCACCACACCCGGCTAATTTTGTATTTTTAGTAGAGATGGGGTTTCACCATGTTGGGCAGGCTGGTCTCGAACTCCTGGCCTCTGGTAATCTGCCCGCCTTGTCCTCCCAAAATGTTGGGATTACAGGCATGAGCCACCGTGCCTGGCCATTAAAAGCACTTCTAATCTTAAACATGGAAATAAACGTGAGGTATACAATACCTTTAAGAAAGAGCAATAGGCCAGGTGTGATGGCTCATGCCTGTAATCCCAGCACTTTGGGAGGCCGAGCTGGGTGGATCACGAGATCAGGAGATCCAGACCATCCTGGCCAACACGGTGAAACCATCCTGGCCAACATGGTGAAACATCTCTACTAAAAATACAACAATTAGCTGGGCATGGCTGTGTGTGTGCCTGTAATCCCAGCTACTCGGGAGGCTGAGGCAGGAGAATCACTTGAACCCGGGAGGCAGAGGTTGCAGTGAGCCAAGATCGTGCCACTGTACTCCAGCCTGGTGACAGAGCTAGACTCTGTCTTAAAAATAAATAAATAAATAAAAATAAAAAAATAGAAACAAGATAATTATCCAATTTTTGGTGAATCAGTGAGTGATAACAGTCATCTTGGTGATGGGTTAAATCAAGGAGTAAGTGTTTGCAGAATGAAAATTGTAAAGAGTCCTCCCTACCATCACGCGTTTTAAAAACAAATATATTGAGCTTGCTGAGTGCTTTCATACCTCATCTTTATTGTTGAGTATTTGTATGATTATTGTCTACTTGGTGAATTTAAATTTGACAGTAATTTGTATTCATTCCTTCCTTCATTCATTTTTCAACTTGCTTGTTTTAGTTCGGGGTTGAAGGTGGCTGGAGCGTATCCTGGCAGGCAGGGCGCAAGGTGGAACCAACTCTGGACAGGGCTCCATTCCACTGCAGGGTGCACACACACATGCACACACACACGCACACACACTCTCTCAATCAGACTGGGACAGTTAGGCATGCCAGTGAACTTAATGTGCATGGCTTTGCAATGTAGGAGGAAACTAGAAACCTGGAAAAACTCTGTCAGACATGGGGAAAACATGCAAACTCTACACCAGACAGTGGTCCCAGTCAGGAATTGATTTCTTTTTTTTCTCATCAATGTTATTAACCAAATGAAATGACATTATTCAAGAACCTGCTGTATAGGTTTAAGGCAGATAGACTATTGGGGCTGGGAGACATTCTGATCCAGGGGCTACAGACAGGTGGGCCTGTGGGGCTCATATAGTGTTGGAAATATGATTTGAATTTGCCAAAATTTAATGACTAAAAAGTTTTCCAGAAAAATTTATGTTTTTGGCTTCTCTTTAAAAGATTGGTAGTTCCTGCTGCCTGAGGTCTTGTGTTTACCACCAGGGATGATCATGTGGCCCTGAGGGGGCCCTTCACCATGGGCAAGGATCCCATCCTCCCAGTACTGCCCTGATCTAAACCAGTTCCCTCATTTTTTTTTTTTTTTTTTGAGATGGAATCTTGCTCTGTTGCCAGGCTGGAATGCAGTGGTGCAGTCTTGGCTCACTGCAACCTCCAACTCCCTGGTTCAAGCTATTCTCCTGCCTCAGCCTCCCGAGTAGCTGGGATTACAGGCACGTGCCACCACGCCGAGCTAAGTTTTGTATTTTTAGTAGAGACGGGGTTTCACCACGTTGGCCAGGATGGTCTTGATCTCCTGACCTCGTAATCCACCCCCCTCAGCCTCCTAAAGTGCTGGGATTACAGGTGTGAGCCACCACGTCCAGCCTCCACCAGCCCCCTCATTTTATAAATGGAAATGCCTCAGGGGACCAGCACAGTGGCAGAAAGCCACCTCGCCTTGTCTGGCCTTTCGCTGCTCCTCTCCGTCTAAGAGCGAGCTGGGCGAGCATGCTTTTGGCTTCTTTGGGCACCAAAGATGATAGCTAAAAGAGGATGCAGTATTAACTCCCTTCCAGGTCTAGGCCCATTCTTAGTATTTTTGCTTGTGTCCCTCAAATACTAGAGTTTGCAGACTGGTGCCTGGGGCTGCATTGGCTTTGTAGTCACTTCCTGTTCACTTGTATGTGGTTATCTAAAGTATTATGAGTTACTAATGGTAAAAATCAAGTGATGAGCCTGAAAATCTGGGTTTGTGACGTATTTTGATAAATCAGATGCCCTGCAGCACTGGGGCCACCGTCTCACCAGGCATGGGCTCCTGGGCTGGGGTCAAGGCTGCCTCCTCAGGTGGGCCCAGGCTCATCTGGCCCTTATTCTCATTTTTGGGGCCCGCCCAGGTTCCTGTGGGCATTTGAGTTTGCAGTGTTTGCCTCAAGTTATTAGGTTGAAAATCAGAGAAGCCCCAGTAGTTTCCTGTTTGTGTTTCTTGATAATAGTTATTCTTGACAAGGAGTTATTGAAGTAATTCCTTTAAGGTTCTTGAGGAGAGAGGGAATTTGGAACAGGGACTTGTAATAGAATATGAGATGAAGTTTGCCAAAAGTCAGCCATCTAATTTTTGTCTTCTCTGCCCCTACTGGCTCTATCTGGATGTGCTGTCAGTTCCCTTCATGTAACCTAAGGTTTAATGATAGACAGATATTAGCTTAGAGTATTCTTCCTTTCGGGGCACTTTTGTTTAAACACAACTTGAAGTAGAGTATATTTAAAGAATTGAGTGGAAGCTACCATGGTGGAATTTCAGGCATTCATTGGATGGTATCCCTGTAATTTCATCCCAGAAGTGTGTCAGCATAGAAACGAGAGTAGAACACTCCCTCTTTGGATCATTAAAGAAACATGGAAGAGATTATTAAGGGGGTGTTGTATGTATGTGTAACTCTTAAGGGTCTAGATCTGTGTGGCCCTGTATGGTAGCTGCTAGTCACATATGGCCACTGAGCACTTGAAAGACGCTAGTCTGTGTTGAGATGTGCTGTGAGTATAAAATACACTCTGGATTTCAAAGACCTGCTGTGAAAGAAAGGATGTAAAATTTCTCATTAATAATTTTATATATTGATTACTTGCTTAAAGGATAATGTTTTGGATATATGAGGTTAAATAAAATATTATTAAAGGTACTTTCATCTTTTTAAAAAATGTAGCTACAAGAAAATTTAAACTTCCAGACACAGCACACATTCTGTTTCTGTTGGACAGAGCTGCTTTAAATTCTGCTGTATTTGATGGTGAGAAAGGGTGAGCAGCCTGTTGTCTAGACCTTGGTAAAGCAAAGTACAAAGAACAAATGTGGAGACTGCAAATCGTAAATTGTTTTCACACCTCTTGCCTTTAATAAAGTTTATACTTAACTGTTCACTTTAGGGTTTTTGGTGCATTTAGATGGATGTGAGGTTGCCTTTTCACTTCCTTTGTTGTATTCATGGTGTAGTGGTGTTATGCAATGGTTCAGAACAAGGGACTTGAAGTTAAACAGTTGCTACTTGGAATTCTAGCCCAGCTACTTGACCTTGGGTCAATTATTTTAACCTCCCTGAGCCTTGTTGTCCTTCTCTATAAATAATGGACAGTGATGATGCACCCCAGTGAATGACTATTATGGAAAATAACATATGTAAAGTGCCCTGTGTTATGATTATTATTCCTGACAGTATGAAAAACAAAATCTTATTCAGCACTTCTGTGTGCTAGGAGTAAGTCTGCCCCCAAATTCAGGAAATGGCTCCTTTTTGCTTCCGTGGTGTGATACTGGGTCAATCAGAAACCATTTATAATAAATGGATTTTTTTTGTCTATTCACTAGTTTCATGGCATAGGTTTTTATTGTATCAGTCTCTTTTTGTTGTTGATGTTCAATATTTATTAAAACCCAGCAAGGACTAAATGTTTAAGAAAATATTTGGCACCTTGAATTTTCACAGAAGTTGAAAACATGTACTGGATACAGTAAAAAAAAAAAAAAAAAAAAAGTATTCATCTATAGGTGGCTACATAAAGGACCCCAGATAACAGGAACTGGACAATGGGGGATGGGAGCAGTCACGAAAACCATGCTATGGGGACCATCAACCTGGTCATCTTGCGCTTTCTCTTTGTGGTTTTCAGGTACTTATGGGGTACCTTGTTTGTTTTTTGAGGTAAGGCTAAACTTTTATTATGTGTCTTCAAGTTTTTATTATTTGCTTGTGGAACTTATTAAACTTAGTGTACTACTAATGTATATAACTTAGGGGAGCGCCTGTGTAAGTTAACTACTAGAGAAACCTTGACAGGAAAAATAGGATACCAGGAAGATAGTTTCGAGTGGACTTTATCTTTCTCCTTTGATCATAAAAGAATTGGGACCTAGAAGCTTGGAACTTGGGACTCAGAAGGCCCACTGGTGGCCTGCTGACATGTAAGAGTGCACAGACTGGTAAATGTTTTTTAAAGCTTATTTATTTTCTGTGTGTCTATGAAAGACACTACGTGAGTCATTCCCTGCTTCACACTGACGTCTCTTGTACTAATAGAAGGCAAGTCTTATATTTCCCACTTCTTGCCACTTTGCTTGGCAGTGATTTTTCAAGTAATTTAAAAAACTGTCTTGCTGGAGTAGCTCTCTCTTACCTGTAGACAGTCTTGTTATATCCAAATCAATCAGATAGTATATGTAAGAATGCTTTGAGAGCTAACGTCACTTAATAACTACAGTGTTATTACTAACCTGACCATGGCTGCTGGCTATGAAGCTCACTTGATTTCATCCACAGGTTCCAGTCAACCCCTCCTGCCACTACCTGTTGCAGGTATGGATGATGCTTCTGTGTAGCTTCTCCTGCTGCCCTGCCTAATCTCAGGAGCTATCTTTTGGCCATCACCAGCCTGGCTTTACCCATCAACTATAGGTTCTGGCTGTCCTGCTTAGGATCTGACAGCTGCTCTCTAGCAAGAATTCTCTGATTCCTGATATATAACCCCTCTTTGTAAATTATGATTATGTTAAATACTATGATATCTATGATTATAATAATAGAAGCTAACAACTGATTGCTTACTGTGTGCTAGATGCTCTTGTAATTGATTTGTTCTGAGTCTCTCAACAATCCTAGGAGAGACGTGTTATTATCCCTGTTATTCAGATGATAAAACTGAGGGGCAGACAGGGTAAATGCTGTCCCAAAGTCTCAGATTAGAACCCAGGTCTATCAGAGTAGATCTTGAGGTTTTAACAGTGCTTGTTTTCTGATCTTTGTTTATGTTGTTTTCCTGATCTCTTGCCATGTGTCTAAATATTTCTAGTCTTCAAACTCAAGTTCTACCTCTGAAGTGACATTTTCATTAAGGACTGTAGGCTACATGTTACGTGCTCTTATCCCCATTGCTCTGAGCCAGCTGAAGGATGTCTTGCTTGTCTCTATGGCTTAGCTAGCCTTTTATAATGTATTTTTTTCTGATTGTTTCTTGTGCATCAAACTTGATTTTCCAAATTTTATTGTTAGTACTTCTAAGATGAGGGCACTTTGTATGTTTCTCTTACATTCTTCAACATACTTAGCATGGTAGTGAGTAAGCTCGTTAAGAAAAATTTAAGAACTAGACATTTAAGAAACAGACATAGAGAATTTGCTACTGACACTGTCGATTGGCTGACCCTGCACCATTCACTGCCCTTTTCATCGTAGATTCTGGAGTGATTAGTCTAAGAGTGCTTCTCCATTAGAAGAAGTTTTGCCCTGCAGGGGACATTTGGCAGTGTCTAGAGACAGACATTTTGAATTTTCACAACTAGGAATGGGGTGCTACTGGAATCTAGGGGGTAGAGGCCAGAATGCTGATAATGCACAGATAAAAATAGATAATCCACAGATAAAAATATTGTCTGGTTCCAAATGTCGATAGTGCCAAGGCTGAGAAACTCTGGACTAGAGGTAGCAATATGACATGTTCTGGTCAATTAAATATAAGTGGAAGGGTCTGCTGTGGCTTTCTTTTCTGTTTTGGGACAGTATTTTGCTCTGTCACCTAGGCTAGGGTGCAGTGATGTGATCATAGCTCACTGCAGCCTGCAGTTCCTGGACTCAAGTGATCCTCCTGCCTCAGCTTCTGAGTAGCTGGGACTACAGTTGCATACCACCACATTTGACTAATTAATTTTTTTTTGTTTTTTTGTAGCGACAGGGTCTTGCTATATTGCCCAACAGGGTCTTGAACTCCTGGCCTCAAGTGATCCTCCCTCCTTGGCTTCTGAAAGAGCTGGGATTACAGGAGTGAGCCACCATGCTTGCCCTGCTGTGGCTTTCTAGGAAAATTATGCTTTCATGAGAGAGGATTGCCCCTTCATGTTTTCAGCTTCTTCTGCTTTCAACATGAGCTTGAACCTGGAGGTAGAATATCCATACATTTTGTGACCAAGAGGGAACAAACATGAAGATAAAAGTCAGCATGCTAAGGGTGGTGAAGTGAAAAGATAAAAAATGTTTGAGTTTTCTCTCGCTTGTAACCAAACACATTCCTGAGCTAACAGACCACAGAAACTTGAGTTGGGAAGGAATTAAGCCCAGCCTGACCTCATCAAAGACTTCTCCAACGTTTCTGGTGACATAATCCACAGCTTTGGGAGGGAGTCTAATTTTGTTACAGATCTGTATCCATTCAACAGTTCTCCCTTACAGTGAGTGAAATTTGACCCCTGAAGCTTCTGCTCATGGACCCAGTGTGATGCTGACCCGGGAGTCACCTGGACAGTCACTCTTATACTTTCATAGATGTCAGTGAAAAGTCATCCAGATCAAGCTGGCGAGTCTACTGACAGACACCCTCTTCCAAATACTCTGGAGGGATGTACATCTAGAACATAATACCCTCTCCTTGGGCAGCTCTTCAGAGCCACAGTCCAAAGGCGAGGCCATTAGTAAAACGAAAAGATGGGACCTCTGGGACCCCCAAGTCTTTTGGTTTCCTACGTAGGATTTAGAGTCAACATAAATACACTAGATGCTTCTGATATAACCACATGAATGAGCCAAGAAGGAACTCTCAGTGGCTTGACTGCCCTTAATCTTTCCTCTGTGTCTTGGGCAAGACACCATGAATACTACTTTCCTCCTTACTACCTTTATTTTCAATCCAGTTCACAAATAAATAAGTGCCTCAAAAACCCTCAGAGTAAGGACAGGCAAAGGTGACTCATGTCTGTAATCCCAGCACTTTGGGAGG
This sequence comes from Theropithecus gelada, assembly GCF_003255815.1. Lineage (NCBI taxonomy): Eukaryota > Metazoa > Chordata > Mammalia > Primates > Cercopithecidae > Theropithecus > Theropithecus gelada. The sequence goes on from NC_037671.1 coordinate 28,376,731, forward strand.
CTGAGGCTGGAGGATCGCTTTAGGCCAGGAGTTTAAGACTAACCTGGGAAACATAGGGAGACTCTGTCTTTACGAAAAAGTAAAAAGTTAATTGAGTGTGGTGGTGTGCACCTGCTACTGTGTAGCAGTCCAGAGTAGTTGCGTAGTCCCAGCTACTCTGGAGGTTGAGGTGGGAGGATCACTTGAACCCAGCAGTTTAAGGCTGCAGTGAGCTATGATCGCACCACTGCAACCCAGCCTGGGTGACAGAGCAAGACCCTGTCTGGAAAAAGAAACAAAAACAAAAACAAAAAAACCCAAACCAAAGAAACCTCTCAGAATAAATGCCTGAGAGCTGTTTCTGCTAAATAACTTTCTTTTAATTAAACAATTTTTTAATTCTGGTAAAAAGAAAAACCCACATGAAATTTGTCATCTTAACTGTTTTTAATTGTGCAGCTCAGTAAAATATCTTCACATTGCTGTGCCACAGATCTCTGGAACTTTTCCATCTCGTCTGCTGACTGTCTTTTATGGCAGTGTAGGGTGAGCCATGCCTTTATACGCTTGTTCATTCACTGCTTGCCCTGCTACCTATACTCCTCCCACAAAATGCCCCTAGTTTATAGTGCAAGAAAGTACAAGAAAGAGGTTCCTTTGGCTGGACTTTCCTCCTTCTAAGACTTCTGTGTCAGCCATTCAGTGAGTTTGCTCAAGTCCTCTTACAGTCCTTACCATTTCATTAGTTGAATGCTTAAGTAGAGGTGGGTTTGGAAAACCAGAGATTTGGTTTAAACAGAGGGAATGTCTGGGAGGGGAGCAGCAAGGATTCTATGTGGTTAGGGTGTAAACCTCACCAAGTAACTCAGCTGAAAATATTTTCTCAATTTAGTACAAGGTCCCAGCATGGAAAGATGTACAAGGTTGTTTTTCCTGGCACTTCTCCCTTCCAAATAGCCCATATGGTAGTGCCCTTAGTTCTTTTTTTTTTTTTTGAGACGGAGTCTCGCTCTGCCGCCCAGGCTGGAGTGCAGTGGCCGGATCTCAGCTCACTGCAAGCTCCGCCTCCCGGGTTCACGCCATTCTCCGGCCTCAGCCTCCCGAGTAGCTGGGACTACAGGCGCCCGCCACCTCGCCCGGCTAGTTTTTTGTATTTTTAAAGTAGAGACGGGGTTTCACCGTGTCAGCCAGGATGGTCTCGATCTCCTGACCTCGTGATCCGCCCGTCTCGGCCTCCCAAAGTGCTGGGATTACAGGCTTGAGCCACCGCGCCCGGCCGTGCCCTTAGTTCTTAATGTCCTATGGCAGCCAAGTTCTTTTCTTGGGGAGCTACATCACAGGTGTTGGGTGCTGTTAAATTTTTAGCTAATTGAACTTTTTCCTGCTAGAGTCTTGAATGGTGTTTTCTTGAATTCATGAATTAGTCATTAATTCGTGTTTAGCAGGCAGGCACCCTGGCAATCTGTGGTCTGTCCAGCAGACCTTCTTTTGGACTGGACGGATACTCTTTGTGCAGTCTTTAGTGAATGATGGTGGGAAAAACAGAATCCTCTTCCAGTACCCTTAAACGACTGCCTTTTCTTTACTTCCAGCTCTTACCTTGCAGGTGGGTGTGGGTCTTAACCTCTGAATGGCTACTTTTAGTGGGGTTAACTATTGCAGTGGGATGGAGACTGTGTTCTGAGTCTCAGCAGAAGTGATTGTGGTGGTTTTTTGTTTGTTTGTTTGTTTTTGTTTTGTTTTGTTTTTGTGGCACTCTGTAAGGGTTGAGGAAATTCTGTGATTTGAATGAAATTTTTTCTCAGGAGGACTCACCTCTAAAATAAACTTAATTAATTAGATTACTGGAATGTCCTACAGAGATGGTTGTTGTCAGGTTCCGTTTCCTTGCTACAATTTGAAAGCACTTGAAATTTCAGATTCATGAATTCTCGACTCAAAACAGTCGAGAAGTACATAGATGCTCAAGCCTGTAATCCCAGCACTTTGGGAGGCCGAGATGGGCAGATCACTTGAGGCCAGGAGTTTGAGACCAGCCTGACCAACATGGCAAAACCTCATCTCTACTAAAAAGGCAAAAAAAATTAGCCGAGTGTGTTGGTGCATGCTTGTAATCTCAGCTACTTGGAAGGCTGAGGCATGAGAATTGCTTGAACCCAGGAGACAGAGGTAGCAGTGAACCAAGATCGTGCTACTGCACTCTAGCGTAAGGGACAGAGTGAAATTTTGTGTCAAAAAAAAAAAAAAAGATATTTATGGAGTTATTATTCCAATTCTTTAATTTTAATAAGCCTTCAGAAGCTGCAGTTTGCTCCATCATGAGTAGGGATAAACTTTTCCCTACAGTGTAAAACAACCTATAGTTCTGTGGTTAATGAAATACGAAGCTTGAACTACTTTCTTAAGTTAAAAGTGCGTTTTCAACAAGTAGATGGTCAATGAAGTTAGCACACCTATTTCGACTTTAATCAGTAAGGTGGAAATAATGCAATATGGCAGGTACATGACTTTCGGTTGCATTTTCTAGGTGTGATTATCTCAGAGTTTGAAATCTTACATTTTCTGATTTGGTGTCAGTGCAGGATGAACCTTTTCAGTTATAACTGAGCTGACTGTAAGCATTTAGCCTGACAGCTTGGGCTGACTTATCTTTCTTACTGGTTTTGTCCATATACGGAGTACCACAGAAGTAACTCACATGCATTTTAAAATAACTTTTTGGTAATAAAAATTAATATTGGTTAAGAATAAACTTAGCGTACCTAATGCGTGGGCCAACCATTTCTGAGCAAAATTGTGAGCACAGTTTGTCTTGTGTGTTGGCTGTGGTCTTAAAAAACACTAGCAGACAGTGTTATGTTGACTGTAGTATTTCTTCCACAGAGTAAAAGATAGATTTCATGTCTGGGCGAAGCATTGTAATTGGCTTATACTTTTGTTTCTGGTCATATTATATAGACAGTAGAAAAGCAGTGGGAATATAAAGGTAGCAGAAGCACTACTTCAATGTGATGCATAAAAAACATATGAGTGGGCAATAGAAAAGAAGTGGGAATATACAGGTAGGAGAAGCATTACTTTAATGTGATGCATAAAAAGTATATAAAGTTTTCTATTATTTTGGGGGGTGGGGTTAGAGAACATGCTACAGATAAAGAAGATTCAAAATCAGAAAATTAAGTAAGATGTTTCCTATTGTACTTAAACATTGCAATACTTACAAAGCATATCATAAGGTATATATAAAGCGGTCATTATGAACTTTCTTCACCCAGGTCAAACAACGTTTCTAAGGGGGAAAATAATTTGGTGAATCCCCATACTCTATGATAGAGGATATAGAGCTATTTTATTATAAAGAAGTGATGTATTGCTGAAGTGAGTATTAAGTAGCAAACAGTGGAAATGTGTACCATGCATTTCTGAGAAATAATGCCTGGGAATGCACTGCAAAAGAGGTGTACTTGGTATATATGCAATTAAGTAACGTAACAGCTTAAGAAGGATTCAAAGATGGGAATAGCTATCATGTGAACGAAGGCATTGCACTGTAGAAATATCTTACTATGACAGTTTGATTATATGGTCATTGTGGCCAAGAATACTGATCATTTAGCTCAGTTTTGGAAGCTAAATATGAAGTATCATCATTCTGTGTACAATGTATTCTGTGGTGGTTGTGCATTTATTATTGGGATCACAGCGTGTCTTTTTTTCTGCCAAGATGGTCACTGGGCACCATGGTCACAGGCTTCTTGGGTGCTGCTAATAGAAAGCTCTCTCTTGGCTTGCTCTGCTGGGCAGAAGTCTGTGAATGCCATTATAGCTAAGTCTCTCCCATTCTGGCCAGGAAAGGAAGCCGGAAGGACTTGGACTCACTGATTTGTGCTGACATCCATTCAGCCTTGCTGTTGGAACCCTTTAATGTGCTTTTCAGTGAGCTGGTGTTTCAGAACCTCATGACAGGGCAGGCTGATTTCTCAGATGCATACTTCTCTGATCTCTGGCTTCCCCTAGCTCACTGAAGCTCGTTCTGCCTGTTGATGAGGTTCTCCTGGCAGATTTGACACTGGACCCAAGAGGGCAGAAGGATCAGCTGTTAAGCTGGTACAGGGCTCAAAGATAAATACGAAGATGCTCAGCAGAGCGTAACTTTGAGGCAAAGGCACACAGCCACTTTCAGTGTAGCGTTTCGGGCATGTGGGTTTGTGTTTGGAATTTGAGAGGAAGCACTCTGATGATCCAGCACCCTTTTTGCTCCAGTGGCATGCTAATTTTTTTTCCTGATATTGGGATTGCATTCCCTTGACTATTGCAACAGAGAAACTGAAATGGGAATCATTTCCTGCAGGCGCACTGATGTGCACAGTGGGCGGAACCGGGAAGGCAAGTCGGAGGCATTTTTCTCATTTCTGAATCCATGAGTCTGGCTTTTCCCTTAGGGGTATTTGGGCCAATTGTTATCATGTGTCCCACTGTGTAAATTGAAGGTTTGGCCAAGTCTGGCTGAATGGTTTAGTCTTTTGCAAAAACTAAAGCACTTTGTTTTTAAAAAAAGGAAAAAAAGTTTAACTTTTTTTTTTTTTTGAACATGGTATTATTGGACTAAATGATGTTAGGTGTGTTAACAGAGTGAAAGGGAGAATTTTTTCTGCAGTTTGGCAGGGCCTGTCACGTCATAGGTGTATCAGTGTCCAAATGGGGGATGCCAGCCAGGTAAGACATCATTCAGCCTCCCCGAGGGGTGGGGGAGCAGGTGTGGCACAATACAGTCATTGTTCATTGTCTTCCCCTTACAGCATTGTAAAACCTGCACTGCATTAAAAATCCTATTAATAGAACATTGGATTAGGAGGAATACTTAGGCTTCTCCCTCCTTCCATCAGTTTTAAAAGGAATTTAGAAAAATCACTATTTCTTGTAGTAGGAGTGGGGGAGGGAAAGAAGGAAGAAAAGAGAGCCTGACTTTGTCTTTGAAATGCAGAGGAGAACATCTTGCAGTGAGGAGTGAGAATTTAAAAAGATAACCGGGCTCCTGGTAAGAAAACTTTCATAGACAGTTATTCAGCAGGCAGATTTTTAATTTTCTTGTCTCCAACTTGTTTAGTCTGTGGGGACTTTGATTTCTGGAAGCCCACTGGGATTGCTGCTAAACCTTACATACTTTTTTGTTGTGTCAAATTCAGTTCAACTACCAGAAAATATTTTTTTGGCAATTTTTTTTTCTCTGTCATGTTTTCTGGCCAGTGAGAGGAGAAGGCTGGGATAGCCAAGGCAAATGCTGCTCAAATTACTGCATCCAAGAGGAGAGATTTGGCCCTGTGATACTGCAGGGGGACTGTTGAGAAAGAGTAACGTGCATAGTGGGAAGTGTGCAGCCTGGGCTTCCCAACTGATGTCTTAGCTAATTTGAAATGTTGTGATTAGACCTTCCCTTATTCATGTTGAGGAATGGATATGCTGACAGCCATATGCATGTGATTTTAGGATTATTAAGTGTAATGGAATGTCAAACCATCACTCACTTTTACATAGCAACCTTCAAGAACTAGAATGCTTAGGAAGCATGGCTGTCCCAGTTAAGTTAAGGTTTTATCTGAAACCCATTTTGTTTTCAAACATGTTGGAAATGTTCCTAAAAAATTCCTGCGTGTGCTTTGGGCGGGGTGTGCTTGGTGAGTATGCTTTCCTACCCTTGAGTGTTTGAGACTTGTTTTCATTATGTTAGGGGCTTATGATAAAGTCTTCGTTTCCAGATCTTTATGTAGAAGATAGATTTTGAGGTTTCCCTCAAATCTTGTTTGCATTTAAGAACGTTCTTTTCTTATTTATTATTCTGGTTAGTTTTTCTTTTAAAACTGGCAACATTTTGCAGGTAGTTTATGGTTTTGCAAGTTAGAATATGGGTCATTCCTCTAAATAGAAACAGTGTTTTTGGTCTTAAAGGGCCTGTGAATTAGGTGAAACTAGTTTTATCTTCTACTTCTAGGGAAAAGTTTTTACCTTTCTCCCCCTGTACACTCCTTCCACCCCACCCCTCCAAGCTTGATCTCAGCAAATTCATTGACTTCCAAAATTCATTTATATGACCTTAATCTTAAGTCATCTTTATGAAAATGACTTATCTTTAACTTACTACCTGTTTTAGGAATGGTTGCAGGCAGAACTTTTTTCTTATTTTTCTTGGTATGAAAGGCTTTGTATCCTGCTAAAGGAATTTCAGGATTTATAGTTATAAGTAGGGATATTTTTAGTCATGAGCTTTGCTATGGTTTGAAATTGTCCGCCAGATTTCTTGTGTTGGAAACTTAATCCCTAAATCCACATGTTGGTTGCATTTGGAGGTGGGACCTGTGGGACATAATAAGGGTTAAATAAGGTCATCATGGGGGTTCCCATTGATGGTACAGGTGGCTTTATAAGAAGAGAGACCTGAGCTAGCATGCTCTTGCTCTCTCACCATATGATGCTCTCTGCTCTAGCAGGAAGGCCCTCGCCAGATGCAGCCCCTTGAGTTTGGACTTTTCAACCTCCAAAACTGTAAGAAATACATTTATTTTTCAGGACCCATAAGACGGAACAAAAAAGAAAAATAAAAAAATAGAAAAAAGAAAGATAAAAAAATTTTTTAAATTCTTTTAAAAAATACATTACACAGTCTGTGATATTGTGTTATAGTAACAGAAAGTGAACTAAGGCTGGTTCCCAGAACCCTTATAATCACATCAGCTTGTTGACTGCTGTTCCACTTGTGAGCAGCTTCCCCTCAGGCCAGATACTACTGGCATAAGTGGAAAACCTAGGCACCTGAAAGTTTCTGACAGCCTTCAGAAAGTTCCAGAAAGGAGTGCCTTTGTTTTCTTCACTAAGTGAGAGATTGAAAAAGAAAATCAGTAAAAGTCACTTCCCCTAATGCCTACAGTTGTCATCCTGGATCGTACTTTTATTGAATCCAATTCAGCAAATATTTATTGAAGACCAGCTGTGTATAGTTAAAACCACTACACGGGCCGGGCGCGGTGGCTCATGCTTGTAATCCCAGCACTTTGGGAGGCTGAGGTGGGTGGATCACCCGAGGTCGGGAGTTCAAGACCAGCCTGGACAACATGGTGAAACCCCATCTCTACTAAAAATACAAAATTAGCCCCGCATGGTGGCACATGCTTGTAATCCCAGCTAATTGGGAGGCTGAGGCAGGGGAATCACTTGAACCCAGGAGGTGGAGGTTGAGGTGAGCTGAGATTGTGCTATTGCACTCCAGACTGGGCAACAGAGAGGGACTCTGTCTCAAAAACAAAACAAAACAAAACCAAAAAAACCACTACACAAGCTGTAGAAAAGCCCATTTGTTTCTCTTCAAAAGTACAAAATGGGGCTGGGCATGATGGCTTACACCTGTGATTTCCACACTTTGGGAGGCCAAGACAGGCACTTCACCTAAGGTCAGGAGTTTGAAACCAGCCTGACCAACATGGTGAAACCTTGTCTCTACTAAAAATACAAAAATTAACTGGGCAGGATGGCGCATGCCTGTAATCCCAGCTACTCTGAAGGCTGAGGCATGAGAATTGCCTCAACCTGGGAGGCGGAGGTTGCAGTGAGCCGAGATTTGCACCACTGCACCCCAGCCTGGGTGACAGAGTGAGAGTTTGTCTCTAAAACAAAGAAAGCAAGCACATAATGGGTGAAGAAATGAGGTAGTGAGTACCTGACCGGTGTAGAAAGACTTAAAATTCCAGACTTGGGAGCATTTCTCAGGATGCCAGTAGGTATTAAAAATTGTTTTTGACCAAGTAAATTTGGAGAAAAATGGGTTAAGTGAAGTTGGATAGGGATTTTCTTTTTTATTGGTGCTTCCAAAGGGGGATGGTATATGCTGCATTTCCCAAATTTATTTGACCAGGGACCATGTATTTATTTATTTAGGAGCAGCTCAGAGGATTAGTGTTCTATGGAGAACACTGTGACAAAGGCTGTTCTACACCACGGAAAATTTTTTTGTTTCCTCTCTTTTAGAGGGCTCTTTTATTTTGGTGCGTACATGTTTATTATTCAGAGCCAGCAAACTCTGTAAGTTTCTCCACTGGTTATGTAAAAAAGTGTTTGCATTTTCCTTGGGTATTTGTGAGGTTTTGAAGGGCCAGGATAATGACCATTGAGTGAGCTCTTTCTTGGTGCCAGCTACATTGCTGAGCATTTCCTCTAGAATCTCATTAGTGGGAAGTACGAATTAGCAGTTCTGCTTTTTAGGTGAGAGGATAACTTGACCAATATGCCATTTATGGATCATTTCCAAACATGCCAGACATTTTAAGGTGAAGAGATTTTAAAGATCATGTATAGTTTTATACATAGATTGATATATAGTTGTAAGAAATTATACAGAATGATTCTGTGTCCCTTTCACCCAGTTTCTCCCAATGGTAACGTGTTGCGTAACAGTATTACAGTATCACAATCAGGCAATTAACACTGATATAGTCATCAACACTTTAACACTTTTTAGATTTCTTTTCTTTCCTTCTTTCTCCCTCCCCTCCCCTCCCCTCCCCTCCCCTCCCCTCTCTTCTTTCTTCTTTTGAGACAGGGTCTCACTCTGTTGCCCAGGCTGGACCGTAGTAGCAATATCATGGTTCAGCAGAGCCTTGACCACCTGGGCTCAAGCGATCCTCCCTCCTCAGCCTCCAATGTAGCTAGCTATGACCACAGGCATGCACTACCATGCCTGTAATTAACAAAAAAAAATTTGTAGAGATGGGGTCTTACTATGTTGCCTAGGCTGGGCTTGAACTCCTGGGCTCAAGTGACCCTCCTGCCTGGCCTCCCAAAATGTTGGCATTACAGGCATGAGCCACTATGCCCTGCCGCTTTTTAGATTTCATAGGTTTTACACACATTCTTCTTGTTTGTGTGTATACATTTAGTTCTGTACAATTTTTCACATGTGAAAATTTATGTGACCACCACTGCAGTTAAGATACAGAACAGTTCCATCACAAGGATCCCAAATGGTATGCCTTTATAACCATAGCCAACTCCCTCCTTCTCTATAATTTTGTCGTTTTAAGTAGTCTCTATAAATGCAACTAGACAACATGTAACCTTTTGAGATTGGCTTTTTAACATCCTAGCTGCTTTTAATCCACTGTTGCCAATTTTTAAAGCAATCCTATATGAATTTTTTTTTCTTTTTTTTCTTTTTTTTCTTTTTTTTTTTTTGAGACAGAGTTTCTGTCTTGTCACCCAGGCTGGAGTGCAGTGGCACGATCTTGGCTCATTGCAACCTCCGCCTCCCGGGTTCAAACGATTCTCCTGCCTTAGCTTCCCAGTACTGGGGTTACAAGTGCCTGCCACCACGCCCGGATAATTTTTGTATTTTTAGTAGAGGTGGGATTTCGCCATGTTGGCCAGGCTGGTCTTGAACTCCTGACCTCAGGTGATCCACCCGCCTCGGCCTCCCAAAGGGCTGGGATGAATTCTTTTTAGTAGATGAGGAAGGGAAACCCCAGAAGAGTACAGTGTCATGCCCAAGGCTATACCACTAGTGGACCAGGAAGTGAGGAGGGGGCCCAAGCACCTCTGATTCTCAGCCTTGACTCCTTTCACTCAGCCTTGGCCTTTCTCTATCCTGATTCCCAGTATTCACATTCTGTTTCTACCGACACAGTTCTCCTTTTCTCTTCCTCTGTACTCAAAATAAAGTCTCTTTTGTTTTTTATAAATCTTAAATTTTAAAAAAGAAGCTTGGATCACATTATTATTTTGGAAGTGCAGAGATTGGATATTTTTTCCGTCCAGCTCTATTTTGGTCTTGTTACCATTTTCAGTGTTTTCTGTGCTGAGTTCCTTCACCACCTTGATGCTGCCACAATGATGAGGATGGTTGTAGGGTAGAGAATAAAGGTAGAGATTCTTGCACATCATTTCTTGAATCCGTGTATAGGCATCTTTGGCTTGCAGCCCATCTGAGTGCTGTATTCAGCCTACTAGCCTTGGTTGCTCTGGTGCTAAACATATTCCCAGTGCCTCTGGGACTTAACTCACTACAGACAAGAAGCTGTCAGTGCACTGAGGGATAGTGGGAAAGCAAAATGCATACATTTCTATTTATCACAGTAGTGCCAGATGCTGTATATTTAAGAAAAAACTTCCAATATTGGAGAAGAATTACCCCCTATCCACCTCACTTTTTTTAAGACAGGGTCTGGCTCTGTCACCCAGACTGGAGTGTTTTGATGCAATCTCAGCTCACTGCAACCTTCACTTCCCAGGCTCAAGTGATTCTCCTGCCTCAACCTCCTGAGTAGCTGGGACTATAGGCATGTGCCACTGCACCTGCCTCATTTTCTTTTTTAGTAGAGATGGGGTTTTGCCTTGTTGCCTAGGATGGCCTCGATCTCTGGAGTTCAAGCAATCCGCCTGCCTTGGCCTCCCAGGGTACTAGGATTACAGGTGTACAGGTGTGAGTCACCATGCCTGGCCATAAGCCTTTTGAAATTTGTACTTTTGAAATGTATGTGGGATGTAGTATTTAAGATTAGGAAACAGCAAAATGTGTAGATTTTTGTTGATCATTGAACTGCCTAGACATTCTCTTCTTTCAGTGTCCATTTATGTATGTATGTATTATGTATTTAGAGACAGTGTCTTGCTCTGTTGCTCCAGCAACAGTGACAGTATCACAGCTCACTGAAACCTCAAACTCCTGGGTCCAAGTAGTCCTCCCATTTCAGCCTCCCAAATAGCTAGGATTACAAATCTGTACTACCATGCCTGGCTAATTAAAAAAAAAAAAAAAAAAATTGTAGAGATGTGGTCTCACTGTGTTGCCCAGGCTGATCTTAAACTCCTAGCCTCAAGCAGTCCTTCCATCTTGGCTTCTCAAAGTGCTGGGATTACAGGCATGAGCCACCGTACCTGGCCTTTCAGTGTCTTTGAACTAGCTGTTCTCTCTGCCTGGAAAACTTTCCTAAGATTTCCATGCAATTTGGGGCACTTCCTCACCTTCTTCAGATCTCTGTACAATGTTACCTTTTTTCTGTGTCTGTACCTGACATTTAAAATTGTAACACCTCACCCTCACACCATTTTGCTTTATTTTTCTCCATCACACTTTGATCAGCTTTGAACATGCCCCATGGCTTTGTTATGTGTCTATGCATTGTTTTCTCTTTCGTAGAATGTAAACCTCCTGAAGGCAGGGATTTTTGCCTATTTTGCTCCCTGCTGTATATCCAGCCTTTTAGAATAGTGCCTAGGACATACTAGATCTCATAATGCATTATACAAATAAATGAAAGTTTTCAAGATTAAAGATTTGTTTGAATTAAGTTAACCAACAGCACCCTCTTACAGGACACAAGAGAATAATCATGTCTGCCCCTGGTAAGATGCTCATTTAAAAATGATTGTGTCGGTTTAACATAAGTGTGTTCTTTTCTTGCCTACTTAAATGTATTTCTCACTATGACTTTTCCTTTGGAAAATGATTGACTTTGGGGGAGCTCTTTCAGAGGTAAAGGAAGTTAACTAGCAGATCTAGGTAACTGAACCTTGCATACTATTCTAGAAATGTTTATACTTCTGCCAAATTGACGCATCAGTTCAGTGTTTGCATAACCACCTGTGTAATTACTCATAGCAGCATTCCAGTATGCATTTGCTGAACTGCACTCTTCAATTTTGCAATAAAAGTATTTTCACATGTTGGCTGCTACTGTGAAAATTGGTTTCTCTCAAATGTTCAGAAAAGCTTGTGCTGCAGTTTTGATGTGGGGGTGTGGTCTAGTGCTGCATAACATTTGCTTTTTTGGTGGAAGGGGGATCCGTGATGTAAACTTTTGGTTTCAGTTTCTCTCTTTGGAGCTGTTTTTGTTAGTGCTAAGAATACTGAGGGTATCCCTATATATGCTGGTTAAAAAACAAACAAAGCAATGTTGTCATTGACAACATTTGGTCGAGTGGGATGTAAACTGTTGAGTGGGGTGAAGACCTGGTCTCCTTGGGGCTGATTTGGGGTTTGGGAGTGGTTTGGAGGGAGGCTGCCATTGAGGAGCAGAAAGTGGGGGTTGCTGCTGTGTCTGGAAGGACCTTCTAGGGGAGAGCTAGCGAACCAACACCACCAGTGCCCCCAGAACACTCAGCTGTGTGTGGTGTGGCTGTGTGTGCCCTTACTGGTACTCAGTCCTGTTAAGGCTTGAAGAGGAAGGTAAGGAGGGTAAGACTTGGGGAGGGAAAAGTTAAGGAGGGAGAATGTTAATACAGTAAGGAAGTAATTCATATGTTGGGACAGGTTCCCGTGTGTGAACACTTGACTTCCAAACAGCCCACACTTGGCTTCATTATCTACAGACCATCTCTCCTGTGCTGCATTCAGACTCTTCCCCCAAACCCTGACGGAGCCTCGGTCTGTCGCCTAGGCTGGAGTGCAGTGGCGCGATCTCGGCTCACTGCAACTTCTGCCTCCCAGGTTCAAGTGATTCTCCTGCGTCAGTCTCCGGAGTAGCTGGGATTACAGGCACACACCACCATGCCTGCCTGATTTTTGTATTTTTAGTAGAGAGATGAGGTTTCACCATGTTGGCCAAGCTGGTCACAAACTCCTGACCTCAAGTGATCCGCCTGCCTTGACCTCCCATTACGGGTGTGAGCCACTGCACCCGGCCACATTCAGACCTTTCCATGTCAGCTGAACTGTCAGTAAAATTCTGAGCACAACTCTGGGAGAAATTCAGTTCAAGTCAGTTGATATGCCAGAAGCAGAGAACCCTGATCCTTACTGGAGTTGACTAGGACACTTTCTCTTTATTAGTTAAAGGTGTGGCTAAATTTAAATAACTAATAGACATCAGACACGACTTGTTTAGTTTCTGAGAGTAGTTGTTAGCTGTCCTTTCCCAAGGGAAGTAAACTAAGCTGAATTACTTAAATCACACTTTTTCCATTTCTTAAAATGATTTACATTTCCCTGCCCTAGGAAAAGTAGGCGGCTGCAGAGAGGTTGTGACACAATTATAAAGCTATTTGGGTTAAATTAGCCCAGTACATCACTCTTACAGCACATTGAACAGACAGCTAACACCTCCTAATAAGCACCAGCTGCATACAGATCAGTGTTTCCAAGTGAAATCAAAGACATGCTTTCAATTTAGAGAGACAAAACAGACATTACTCCAGAATCTCATAGAACCCCAGATGATTATGATATAACCAATAACGCAAGACCCACCTGATTGGCAGTTCTGTGAATCTCCCTAAAATCTCTACTAAAATGGTTAAGTCCTGTAGTCTTTACTCTGGAGTCCTCTGTCTACCTTTCAGAAATGGTTGAAATATCTAGATGTGGAGTTAATGAGATTTTACATGTCTACACTCTTGCTTTATGTATTTTAATATGATAAATGGCTTCATGTATGTATATTCTTCCTTGTTCCAGACTTGTGTTTTTTGACTAAAATGTTTAATTGGTCAAAATATGTTGTCTTTATCAATATGTTATACAGAATGATGTACTTATTGATTTACTGTAAAGAATTTCAATGGAGGAACTCTGTTAGGAGAGTTCATTTTCACCATTTTAGCAAGAAAAATTTGCCAGTTATTTTGGCTGAATTTAAAACCCCTTACATGATTAGGTCACATGTCTATTTCTACTATAATAGAGGAGTGTAAGTAACTAAGTTTATCCAAACTTTTAGGAGTCTCCTTTCAGGCTCAAATTAGTTAGTCTGGTGTCTATACAGGGCCTTTGTTAAAGGCTGGATTTAAATATTGGGTGGATCTGTCTTGGATCCTGTTCTAGGGAATGCTTCTTGGAAGTCTCAGACGGGGAACTCATCATAACCTGGTTTTACCCCTTAGCATGGCCCTGTGCCATCGACACCATTAGAGCAAGGCTCAGTGTCTCGAGCTTTAGTTTTATTCTCAACCCATTGATCGCTCTTGCAGTCAGCTTAACAGTTGAATGCAATGCTGTATTTTGATTTTTTTTTTTTTTAAGCTAGTCCAGAAATTACCACAGCTGCTTCTCGGTTAATCAGATGCTTAAGACTCCCGTTTCCACATTGCTTGGCTGCTACATTTTTATAACACCACAGCTGTCTGGGTCTAGCTTGTGCCCCTCGCCCCCCTTACCCCTTTCCATCTGCCACCTCTCACCGCTTCCTCACTTGCTGTGTATTGAGGTGGCAAATTCCCAAGTAAACTGCTGACTTTCTTCCTCTGCAGGAAGGCTGGATCTTTGGTTCACAGTAGCCTCTTTCACCAGAACTCTTGTAGGCTAGGAACCAACCCTGGAGTACTGCTGCTCTCAGAAGTGCCCACATTTGCCTCTGGAGCTTGCTTTGTATGTTTGGGTATTGAATTTTCCCCTTGACTTGGAAACTTTTGCAAAGAAACTGAAAGGTGCTTTCAGATTAAGCAGCTGTGACTCCCCCTCCCAGCCACTCTCCTTGTTTTTAAAGCTCAGAGTCTTACTTGAAGTGAGGAGAGAAGGTAGGTAGGTCACAGTCCAGATTTTCCTGTTTGTGAATGATGTTGCTTACCTTGGTTGATTCCTTTTCCTAATGACAGTGCTTCTAGTCTTGGCCTTTTGCCATGTGTGTACCATCCACTGGGAGCTGTTTTCCCTTGTCCTTTAAAGCGTATCCGACTCTATCTTCAGTGCTCTTCTAGCAAGCTGTTACAGTAAGCATAAAAACAAGCGCATTAAACTAGGAATAAAATGCCAAGTTTCTATCTCCTTGCCAACCTCATTAGAAAACAGTGATAAAGTATGTATGCATATAATTACAGTAATTAAACATTTGAAACCAGCTCAATAAGGAACCTTCTTAATGCTTTTATGAGTGTGATATTTTCATTTCAGAACTGGACTCTGGGTGGCTTCTGTTTTATTCAAGACCTTCATCTTTATGGGGGTAGGAGGGGGAAGGTGTTCCTTTTGACCACAGCACCAAGCTTCTGCAAGAGTAGCTTTATTACACATGTATTAGCAGGGAACAGAGCAACCTTTCCATCACTGTGTTTATTTTTGAGGGTGTGTAGCCAGTTGTCAAATATAAAGACATGAATGGCCTGGCTATTAAAGAAGACATGTGGAAAATAATCGTAAACTGCCTGCCATGATGTGCTTGCTCTTAGGAGCAAAGGACGGGAATATTTTGTCTTTTGTACTGCCCTGATGGAGTCATACAGCCCCTGCATTTGTGTGGGATGATAGCACTATGGGGTTTGTCTGCCTCGTAACTCTTCCACCCTGAGAGCTGTTCTCTCTTAGAAGTGGAAAGTCTAAAGGACTAACTGTAGGTTGAACCAGGAGTTTTGTTCACTAGATTTTTTTTTTTAGTTGAGAGAGAGAGATATATATATACACACATACATATATATACATATATATATATATGTATATATATCTGTGTGTGTAAAATTTCAATAGCTTTTGAGGTACAAATGGTTTTTGGTTACATGGACAAATTGTATAGTGGTGAAGTCTGAGATTTTAGTGCACCCATCATCTGTGTATAGTGGACCCAATATGTAGTTTTTTTGTCCCTCATATCTCCTCCCCTCCCCTCCCCTCTTCTGAGTCACCAAAGTTTGTTAAACGACTCTATATGCTTTTGTGTACCCATAGTTTAGCTCCCTCTTATAAGTGAGAACGTATGGTATTTGGTTTTCCATTCCTGAGTTACTTCACGTAGAATAATGGCCTCCAGCTCCATCCAAATTGCTGTGAAAGATATTTCATTCTGTTTTATGTCTGAGTAGTATTCTATAGTGTATATAGACCACATTTTCTTTATCCACCATCAGTTGATGGGCACTCAGGTTGGTTCTGTGTCTTTGCAAGTACAAATGGTGCTATGATGTGTGCAGGTGTCTTGATAGAATGACCTCTTTTCCTTTTAGTAGATGCCCAGTAGTGGGATTGCTGGGTGGAATGGTATATTTACTTTCAGTTCTTTAAGGAATCTTCATGCTGTTTTCCATACAGGTTGTACTAATTTACACTCCCACCAGCAGTGTATAAATAAGTGTTCCCTTTTTACCACATCCTTGCCAACATCTATTGTATTTTAACTTTTTAGTAATGGCTATTCTGGCTGGGTGGTATCTTGTTGTGGTTTTAATTTGCATTTCCCTGATGATCAGTGATGTTGAACATTGTTTTGTATATTTGTTGGCTATTTGTATATCTTCTTTTGAGAAATGTCTATTCATGTCATTTGCCCACTTTTTGATGGGATTGTTTTTTTTTCTTGCTAATTTATTTGAGTTACTTGTAGATTGTGGATATTAGTTCTTTGTCAGATGCATAGTTTGCAAATATTTTCTCCTACTCTGCGGGTCGTCTGTTTACTCTGATGATGATTTGCTGTGCAGAAGCTTTTTCATTTAATTAGTTTCTATTTATTTATTTTTGTTTTTGTTGCATTTGCTTTTGGGGTGTTAGTCATAAATTCTTTACCTAGACCAATGTCCAAAAGTTCTTCCTAGGTTGTCTACTCTAATTTTTATGGTTTCAGCTCTTAGATGTAAGTCTTTGATCCATCTTGAGTTGATTTTTGTATATGGTGAGAGATAGGGATGCAGTTTCATTCTTATACATGTGGCTATCCAGTTTTTTCAGCACCATTTATTGAATAGGGAGTCCTTTCTCCAATTTATGTTTTTGTATACTTTGTTGAAGATCAATTGTGGTTGTAAGTATTTGGTTTTATTATTGTGTTCTCTATTCTGTTACATTGGCCTCTGTATTTACTTTTATACCAATGCCATGCTGTTTTGGTAACTATAACCTTGTAGTATAATTTGAAGTTAGGTAATATGATGCCTTCATGTTTGTTCTTTTTGCTTAGAATTGCTTTGGCTATTTGGGTTCTTTTTGGTTCCATATGAATTTTTTTTTCTAATTCTGTGAAAAATGATGTTGGTATTTTGATAGAAGTTGCATTGAATCTCTAGATTGCTTTGGGCAGTATGGCCATTTTTGTGAAATTGATTCTTCCAATTCATGAGCATGCGATATTTTTTCCATTTGTTTGTATTATCTTTGATTTCCTTCAGCAGTGTTTTGTCGTTCTCCTTGAAGAGATTTTTCACCTCCTTGGTTAAGTATATTTCTAGGTAACTTATTTTATTTTATTTTTACTGCTATTATAAAAGGGATTGAGTTCTTGATTTGATTCTCAGTTTGATTGTTGTTAGTGTATGGCAGTGCTACTGATTTGTGTACTTTGATTTTGTAACCTGAGACTTCAGTGAGTTCATTTATCAAATCTAGGAGTCTTTTGGAGGAGTCTTTAGGGTTTTCTAGGTATACAGTCATACTACTGGCAAACAGAGATAGTGTAACTTACTCTTTTCCAATTTGGATGCCCTTTATTTTTTTCTCTTGCCTGATTGCTCTGACTAGGGCTTCTGGTGCTATGTTGAATGGAAGTGGTGAAAGTGGGCTTCCTTGTCTTGTTCCAGTTCTGAAGGGCAATGATTTCAACTTTTCCCCTTCAGTATGATGTTGGTTGTGGATTTGTCATATATGGCTTTTATTATTTTGAAGTATATTCCTTCTATCCCTAGTTTGTTGAGAATTTTTATCATAAAGGGATGCTGGATTTTACCAAATGCTTTTTCTGCATCTATTGAGATGATCGACAGGTTTTTGTTTTTTTAAAATTCTGTTTATGATGTTTCACATTTATTGACTTGCATTTGTTAAACCATCCCTATATCCTGGATGAAACCCACTTGATCATGGTGAATTATCTTTTTGATGTGCTGTTGGATTCAGTTTGCTAGTATTTTGTTGAGGATTTTACATCTATGTTGATTCAAGGATATTATTCTGTAGTTTTCTTTGTCTTTTTTTTTTTTTCTGTTATGTCCTTTCCTGGTTTTGGTATCAGGGTGATATTGGTGTCATAGAATGAGTTATAGAGGATACCCTCTTTCTCAATCTTTTGGAATGGTTTCAGCAGATTGGTACCAATTCTTTGAATGTCTGGTACAATTCAGCTGTGAATCTATGTGGCCCTGTGCTTTCTTTTTCTTTTTTTTTTTTTTCTTTTTTTTGGCAATTTTAAAATTACTGATTCAGTCTTGCTACTTCTTGTTGGTCTGTTCAGGATTTCTATTTCTTCCTGATTCAAGTTAGGAGGATTGTATGTTTCCAGGAATTTGTCCATTTCCTCTAGATTTTCTAGTTTGTTTGCATGGAGGTGTTCGTAGTAGTCTTGAACGATCTTTTACATTTCTGTTGGTTATAATGTCTCCATTTTCATTTATTTATTTAATTTTTTTGACAGAGTCTCGCTTTATCACCAGGCTGAAGTGTAGTGGTGCGATCTTGGTTCACTGCAACCTCTGCCTCCCTGGTTCAAACGATTCTCCTGCCTTAGCCTCCCGAGTAGCTGGGATTATAGGCATGTGCCACCACACCTGGCTAATGTTTTTGTATTTGTAGTAGAGACCGGGTTTCACCATGTTGGCCAGAATGGTCTCAATCTTCTGACCTCGTGATCCGTCTGCCTCAGCCTCCCGAAGTTCTGGGATTACAGGCCTGAGCCACCACACCCAGCCTCCATTTTCATTTCTAATTGAACTTACTTGAATCTTTTCCTGGTTAATCTAGCTAATCATCTATTGATTTTGTTTATCTTTTCAAAAAACCAAGTTTTTGTTTCCTTGATCTTTTTTATTTTTTGTTTGTTTGTTTCAGTTTCATTTAGTTCTGCTCTAATGAGAAACTCTTTGTTATTTCGTTCATTCTGCTAGCTTTGGGTTTGGTTTCTTCATGTTTCTCTAGCTCCTTGAGGTATGAGGTTAGGTTGTCAGTTTATGATCTTTCATACTTTTTGATGTAGGCATTTAGTGCTATAAACTTAACTCACAGCATTGCTCTTGCTGTATTCCAGAGGTTTTGATGATGTGTGTCACTGTTACTCATTTTGAAATATTTCTTAATATCCATCTTGATGTCATTGTTCACCTAAAAGTCATTCAGGAGTAGGTTGTTTAATTTCTGTGTATTTGTATAGTTTTGGGAATTCCTTTTGGAGATGATTTCTGGTTTTTCCATTGTGGTCTGAGAAGGTACTTGGTATGATTTTGATTTTTTAAAATGTATTGAGACTTGTTTTGTGGCCTGTCATATGGTGTGTCTTGGAGAATGGTCCATGTTCTGATGAGAAGAACGTATATTTTGCAGTTCTTGGGTGGGATATTCTGTGAATATATTAGGTCTATTTGTTCTGGAGTATAGTTTAAGCTTGGTATTTCTTAGTTGACTTTCTTCCTTGATGATCTATGTAGTGCTGTCAGTGGAGTATGGAAGCCACTATTATTATGTTGCTGTCTATTTCTTTTCTTAGGTCCAGTAGTAATTGTTTTATGAATCTGGAGTTCCAGACTTAGGTGCATATATATCTAGAATAGTAATACCATCTTGTTCGATTGATCCTTTTATTATTATATAATGGCATATTTTGTCTTTTTTTACTGTCATTGTTTTAAAGTCTGTTTTATCTGATGGAAGAATAGCTTTTCCTGCTCACTTCTGATTCTCATTTACATGGAATATCTTTTTCTACCTCTTTACCTGGAGTCTATAAGAGTCTTTTCATGTTAGTTGATTCTCTTGAAGACAGCAGATATTTGATTTGTGACTTTTTATCCATTCTGCCAAAGTATATCTTTTAATGGAGTATTTAGTCTCAAGATGCAAGGTATTGTTCAGTTATCGTGTTGTTACATAGGTACTTGGTTTTCTTCATTGTATTATGGTTTGATATATCCTATACGTTTTATGCTTTCTAGAGGTTCTATTTTGGTGCATATCAACCTTTTGATTCCAGATTAATAACTCCTTTTAGCATTTCTTGTAGGGCTGGTCTGGTAGTGACACATTCCCTCAGCATTTGCTTCTCTGAAAAAGACTCCATTTGTAAAACTTAGTCTTGCTGGATAAAAAATTCGTGACTGACAGTTATTCTGTTTGAGGAGGCTAAAGATAGGACTCCAGTCCCTTCTGGCTTGTATGGTTTCTGCGGAGAAGTCTGCTGTTAGTCTGGTATGTTTTCCCCTGTAGGTTGCCTGATACTTTTGTCTCACTACTCTTAGAATTCTTTCCTTCATGTTTACTTTAGATAGCCTGATGACTGTATGCCTTGATGATGTCCTTTTTGCAGTGAATCTCCCAGGAATTATTTATGCTTCTTACATTTGGTTACCTAAATCTCCAGCAAGGCCAGGGAAATTTTTCTCACCTATTTTCTCCAATAAGTTTCCCAAACTTTTTGCTTTCTCTTCTCCCTCAGTAACACCATTGATTCTAAGGCTTGACTGTTTTACGTAATCTCATTTCTTGGAGACTTTGTTCATTTCTTTTAATTCTTTTTTCTTTATTTTTGTCTGGGTTAATTTGAAAGGCTTATCTTCAAGCTCTCAAATTCTTTTTTCTACTTGTTCTAGTCTAGCGTTAAAACTTTCCACTATATTTTGCAATTTCCTAAGTGTATCTTTAATTTCCAGAAGTTCCGATTGATTTTTCTTCAGAATATCTAGCTCTGTAGAAAATTTTTTGTTCATACCATGAATTGTTTTTTCAATTTCTTTATGCTCTTTCTTGTATTTTCTTGAATAGCTTTTGAATTCTTTATGTGGTATTTCAAAGATTTCATCTTGGTTTGGATCCATTGCAGAAGATCTAGTGTGATCTTTTGGAGTTGTTATAGAACCCTGTTTTGTCATATTGCCAGAATTATTATTATTATTTTTTGAGATGGAGTTTTGTTCTTGTTGCCCAGGCTGGAGTGCAATGGCACGATCTTGGCTCACTGCAACCTCTACTTCCTGGGTTCAAGGGATTCTCCTGCCTCAGCCTTGCGAGTAGCTGGGCTTATGGTGCCCACCACCATGCCCAGCTAATTTTTGTATTTTTAATAGAGACGGGGTTTCACCATGTTGGCCAGACTGATCTTGAACTTCCTACCTCAGGTGATCTGTCTGCCTCAACCTCCCAAAGTGCTGGGATTACAGGCATGAGCCACCGCACCTGGCTGCCAGAATTATTTTTCTAGTTCCTTCTAATTTGGGTAGGCTATTCTAATTATTCTTGAATTTATTTTTGATTTGACTTAAAAAAAATTTTTCCCCCTTGAGGATGTGACTTTAATGTTTATAGTTTATTATAGCCTAATTCAGCTCTTGGTGGTTTCAGGGGTGAAGACTTTGTATGAGTTCCTTGGTTACAGAGAGTCTTTGCATGATAGCTTTCTCAGATGCAGGTTGTAGTAGCATAGGGCTTGGTTGTGAGCAGGTTCATTGTCTCCTGTGGGGTTGGAATTGCAGAGGTCTCTTAAAGCTGATCTCATTCCCCAGTGGTGTACACGTTTTAATTAATTTATTTTTTTTCAGCAGTATTTTATTTACTGAGTTGAACAGCTTAGGCTTCAGGCCAGTAGGAGAGATGTCCATCGGTAAAAATCAGCTATGGCTAAAGCAGGTTGGTAAATGCAATACTCAGTGGTGGGCAGAGGTCTCAGCCTTGATAGAAGCAGCTGGGGCAGCTCTCAGTGAAATGCACTGAGGTTTTTTCAAGGGAAAGGGAAGAACCCACCTCAGCTTCCCTACTAGACTAGCAGGAAAGTGATCCACCTTCCAATTACACTCCTGACTCAGCGTTCCAGCTATTCAGATCAGGCACCTCTTTTCGTCTGTAGGAATGTTGATGTTCATCATAGAAAGGATTGTACCCCTTGTGCAAGCTTGAACCTAGGGGACATTCTTTCTATGTGGATGCAGCCACCCTGAAGTATCCCAGAAAGAATGTCTACAGGTACATCCATGCTGAGCTCCCATGGGGGAAGCCTCAGCTATGTCGATGGTGGATGAAGGGGAGAAGAAATCACCTTCTTTAAGACCCTTCATGAGCACCAGGGCTGACTGGCTGTTGGGGTAGAGCCACAGACATTTTCTGCTGAGCCAAGCACTGCAACTGTGTCTCTGCTAAAAGAAACTTCCCAGAAATGGAAAGTTCTGGGACTCAAGGCCTGCCATCTTGATTCTTTTGTTTCATGGAGTGCTCCCTTGATGTCATGCATTTCTTTTTCCCTTAGGAGTAGAAGTCCCTGAAGTCCAGACTACTGTGAATGAAACTTTTATCTAGGTCTAGTTGCTTAGTGGGGCTGCTACACTCCAGGGTGGTGCTGGGGGATGTCTTCAAGGGATCCAGTGATGTGGATCCTCAAGTATCCCAGCAGTGGGTACCAGCACCAGTTCTGATGGGGATGGCAGGGGAGTGCTGTGAGATTCCTTGGTTATGAAAAGCCTTAGTGTGTTGGTTTTTTCAAATACTGGTTGTAGTAGTAGATGAACTGGTCACATGGACAGACTCAGGATCTCTTGGTTAGCCAGGGTGTTGCAGGCAATGGTGATTGCTGAGGTCACACATGAGTTTTCTCCTTCCTGCATGCTGTGTTCTTCTGCCTGAAGATGCTATAATGGCCTGTGTCAGTTGACCTCCAATCAGAAGGTGGTGCTTGCAAAAGAGCACCAGCTGTGGTAGTGGTAGGATTTGTGCTTGCCTTATGTACCCAGGGGAGGTACTCTGGTGTCTCAGGCAATTGGTGGGGCCATAGAGCTCCCAAAAGTTTCTGTTCTCCAAAGAACAAGCTAACAGGGTAGGATTGAGGGGCAAAGCCAAGTTGGGGCTGGGTCAGGCAAGTCTGTGCTCTAGCTCTCCATATGCGGGCAAAAGCAGTGGTCCCAGTGAGGATCAGAGGGCAGTTCTCTGGCTGCTGGGGTATATTCAAAGGAAAAGCACAGCTGCTTCTGCTGCACTGAAGAGTCTGCATGGAGAGTGGGGAGTAGCAGGTAGCAGCAAGCCCTACTCAGCTTTCATGCACTTGGCAAGGCAGGTCTCACAGCCACAGGGTACCACTAGCAGCAGCTAGCTGGGTTCCAGATAGTTGGCACTCAGAACTCAAAACTGCCCCAGGCCATTAGCCTTTGCATGGCCTTCAGGCCACATTTCTCTTGGTCTCCCCAAATAGCAGGGGCGGCCAACCCTTGTGCTGTCTTATGGCTGCAGCACACTTCCCATTTGCCCCTCAGTTCTGCCCAAGGGAACTTGTTCCCACTCATATCGTGAATCTCAGTTGAGCTTCTCTCAACCTGTGATTGCTGGCTGAGTTAGCTGGCTGACTTCCACGAGGTCCCCTGTGAGGTAGGATCAGCAGTGGCTTCCCTCTGTCCTTGCTGGAGACTGGGAGTGCACTGAAAGCTTGTCCAGTGCTACTCCTTCTCATATACTCCCCACAGCTCACTGAATCAGCTTTAGTGCTGGATAGGGTTGAGGGCTTCCCTTGTGGCCTGGATAGCCAGATTCCCCAGTAGGAGTGTATATCCTAGAGGCAGTTTATCCTCCTCTCACACTCTGGGGACTTAGAGTTTTCCATCTACCTCATAGTAAGTTCCTATGTTTCTTCCTGAAAAAAAAAAAAAATCACAGTGTGCATCTCTCCATACTATTTTGTCGTTCCAAGTGGTAGAGGCATTCTCACAGTGTCTCCAATCTACTATCTTAGGGGTAAAAAAAAAAAAAAAAAAAAAAAAAAAAAAAAGGCAGGTTTTATTGGGTACCTTTGGGGTGAGAGTTAGTGTACAATTTAGGAACATTATTCTTGGAACCAGACAGACCTTGGTCAGACTCCTAGCTCAGCCATTTTCTGGTTGTATGGACTACAGCAAATTTAAAACTTTAAGTCTCAGTTTCCTCATCTGTAAAACTAAAATAACACATACGCATAAGATTATTTTGAGACTTAAATAAGATAATGCATACAAAGCATTTAGCACAAAGTTTGACTCAGTAGGTGCTGTTTGGTGTTCGTGCCATTATTAGCTTTGTATTAAAGAGCTATATATTGTCCTGTCTTCTAGGAGCTTACAGTCCAGTAGGGCCGTAAGATACATATTGAGGAAAGAAAGGGAATGTCAGCCTGCTGTGATGTGTTGGGAGAGGCTTTCTTGAGGAGTTGGGATTGGGGCCACTGTGTTGTACAATGCCAGGGGACACCATTTACATCAGCTTTGAGAATGGGTCCCTCTGGAGTAGCACAGTTGCACTGCTTGGAATTTTGAGTGTGACCATGAAGGATGTGTAGAATTTGGGTAGATGGAAGAAGGAGGGTTTTGGGTTTGGGTTTGGGTTTGGTAGGAATAAACAAGATTCTTTCAGAGGACGATGAGATCTCTCAGCTGGCCAGAGAACTTTCTGCATTAAGCAGAGGTAGTCAGGCTGTGTATCTTGAGGTGGCTCCAGGGCTTTGCTTCTTTCTGATCACTGAAAGGTGGATGGAATGAACCTTCTGCTGAAATGGGTACAGGTCAGGGTGAAATGCCTTTGATCTCTTCACGTTGTCTTCCTTGAGTCTCCTCAAGGGCTGGGATTGCCATATTTCCAAAAGGGCACTTTTCTGTGAATAGCCTTTTAGCCTGGTTAAGTAAACCAAAAGGCTCCCTTGCTTTTTCTGCTGTTTCTTTTTCTTTAACATTACTCGGAACTCATCTTGTTAAATATCACATTTACTCAATATGTGGAGTGATCAAGATATTGTATGTGTGACCCTGTACCCTGCTTCTACTTTGTATAGCTTTACATTTCTTTCGAACTTCTTTATGCACTTTTTTCTTTCCTTTTCTTACCTCTGTGGAATTTATTCTGCCCTTTAAGGACTCTCAAAGGCATAGTAGATCATGGCATAAATTAGGTGGCAAGAAAGGATTTTCTGTATCATTAGGCTTTTCTTCTTTTAAAGCTGTGTCTTTGGTATATTTTAATTGTGAGGATGTAAATAAAGCCATATGGACCAAAAGTGAATAGCATATCCAATTATCTTGTAAATAACTTTAGCTTAGTAAATCTCCCAAGTTATTTTAAAAACACAGTATTTTATGGGGTATTTGGTATTATATGATACTCTAAAGAAGAAGTCACCAAATGTTTACTCTAAAGGGCCAGATAACAAACATTTTAGGCTTGCGGGCAGATTCTCTGTTGTAGATACTCGGTTCTGCCATGGTAGTGTGAAAGCAGCCATAGAAAGTATACAAACTGATGGATGTGGTTATTTTGCATTAAAACTTTATTTATAACAATAAATAGTGGGTCACATTTGGCTCTCTGGAGTAGTTTGCTGACCCTTGCCCTCAAGGAAAGAGAAAGAGATTTTGTTGGATTGGGAAGGTAAATGGAAAATTAAAATGACATGAATTACAAAATTTCCAGATAATGAACTCTATGAAAAACTAAAAAAAATACTTATACCTCCTACTGTTTGAATTAGATTTCATGTTTGATATGAATTTGTAAATAAATTCCAAATACCTTTATCGATAGTTCTTCCTTTTTAAAATCTAAGGCCTGTGATTCACAACAAGCCTCTCTTTATTAATCAACCATTTATTGTTTTCTTTGCACCAGGCACTGTGTAGGTCATTGGAAATTTACAAATAACTTAGACACACATTTTTCCTTTAAGGAGCCACAGTCTAGACTGTGTACTCTTTCCTGCCAGATGTGGACTCATGCCTTGGATCACACGAAATATTTGGTCTAAAGTAGCAAGAAACCTGCATTGGAAAAGGGACTTTTTGATGGTACACTCATCTTTTTTTCTCTTTCTGCTGTAAGTGTGTTTGGACTGCTATATTTTTGTTTCTCTTTATTTTCATATTGTTAGAGAAAGTCTGCTAGAATTTATAAATGGTGAGAATATTTTGATAACTTAGTTGCCAAAATTCCTAGTCTTGATTCCAGAGGTTGTGTTTTCCTGCCCTTTAAAATTTTCACTGAGTCGCCTTAATTCTGTTTTTGAGTTTCTT
Source organism: Theropithecus gelada (assembly GCF_003255815.1). Taxonomy (NCBI): domain Eukaryota; kingdom Metazoa; phylum Chordata; class Mammalia; order Primates; family Cercopithecidae; genus Theropithecus; species Theropithecus gelada. The sequence goes on from NC_037671.1 coordinate 28,402,594, forward strand.
TAAGTTCTGCCTATCAAATTATAAACAAGCACCACCAAATTGCAGAAGGTTATATCTTAATAGTATTGAAATAGGCAGTTATAAAAAATTGTGTCACCTAAGTCTAACGGCTCCTCTAGAATGTTTTCCTTTAGAACTAAGCCATTCTGGCCCTTGTGCATTGGGTGGGTCTGTGATCTGTTTCTACTCACAACACTTCTGACACAAATGGCTGGATTTTTTCCACACCAACAACCAGTTCTTCGATTCTGACACTACCCAGAGTTAGCACAGACCCCACAGGTTATGGGCTTAGACCCACAAGACTCTTCTTCACTTTAGATACCAGTTGTAAGTCCAGGTCTCCTATACTTCGACCAAGAGATGATATATCTTGAGTTTCTGTGAGCCCCACTCTTTGGGTTCAGTAATTCTCTGTAAAAAGTCTCACAGAACTCACGAAGTCACTTTACTTCCTATTACTGGTTTGTTACAGAAGTTACAACCCAGGAGCAGCCAAATGGAAGACATGCACAGGACAAGGTATAGAGGAAGGGCATGCCCTCTCTAGATGCCTACCCTCTTAGCACCTTCATGTGTTCACCAATCCAGAAGCTCTCTGAACTCTGTAACTTAGGGGTTTTGTGGAGCTTCCATTACATAGTCATGGTTGACTGCATCACTGGTCACTGGTGATTAGTTCAATCTCCATCCCTTCTTCCCTCCCCAGAAATGGGGCAGGGGCTGAAAGTTCATTCCTCAAATTTCATGGTTGGTTCCCCTGGCAACTACCAGCCCTCATCCTGAAACTCTCTGGGGACCCACCAGGAGTCATCACATTTGCCTAAACTCAGGTATGATTGAAAATGGGTTTATTATGAACAAGAGACACTCTTCTCATTCCTATTGCCCAAGAACTTCCAAAGGTTTTAGAAATTCTGTGCTAGGAACTGGGGATGAAGACCTTATTTTTATTTTTTTTGAGACAGAGTCTCATTCTGTTGCCCAGGCTGGAGTACAGTGGCTCAATCTCAGCTCACTGCAACCTCTACCTTTCTGGTTAAAGCGATTCTCATGCCTCAGCCTCCCGAGTAGCTGGGATTACAGGTGTGCATCACCACGTCTGGCTAATTTTTGTATTTTTAGTAGAGACGGGGTTTCACCATGTTGGCCAGACTGGTCTTAAACTCCTGACTCCAAGTGTGTCTGGAGTTGGTTCCTTCCGGTGAGTTTTTGGTCTCACTGACTTCAAGAATGAAGCCACGGACCTTTGTGGTGAATGTTACAGCTCTTAATGGTGACACGGACCCAAACAGTGAGCAGCAGCAAGATTTATTGTGAAGAGTGAAAGAACAAAGCTTCCACAGCGTGGAAGGGGACCTGAGTGGGTTGCCGCTGTTGGCTGGGGGTGGTCAGCTTTTATTCCCTTATTTGTCCCCGCCTATGTCCTGCTGATTGGTCCGTTTTACAGAGTGCTGATTGGTGGGTTTACAATCCTTTAGCTAGACACAGAGTGCTGATTGGTGCGTTTTTACAGAGTGCTGATTGGTGCATTTACAGTCCTTTAGCAAGACACAGAGCACTCATTGGTGCATTTTTACAGAGTGCTGATTGGTGTATTGATAATCCTTTAGCTAGACACAGAGCGCTGATTGATGTGTTTACAATTCTCTGCCTAGACAGAAAAGTTCTCCAAGTCCCCACTTGACCCAGGAAGTCCAGCTGACTTCACCTCTCACAAGCGATCTACCTGCCCAGGCCTCCCAGAGTGCTGGGATTAGAGGCATGAGCCACCATGCCTGGCCTTATATTTCTTATTATATCATAAAATCACAGGGGAGTTGGATGGGGGTGAGGGAAGGCAGTATATGAACGAGAGAAGCTCTAAAGTCCAAATGAAGGCAGAATGTGGACTTCTCTGGCCCTGAGGAGTGGGTTGGGTTGAGTAAAATGGGGTGGTTTGATTGGACAGGTTCTGATGAATCTGGTAGTGGGTACCTCAGGAGCCATGAGGACATTTAAACGTAACAGTGTCACAGAAAAGATAGAAGATTGTTCCCTAACTTGGGTAGTGGCATGAGAAAGTGGGTCTGCTGTTGGGAATAAGGTAGGCTCGGATTGTGGTTTTTGAGGGTGCCAAGAAATGTCTTTATAAGGTTTCAAACGTACATAGATGTAGAAGGAAGAATGATGCCACTCTAAAGTTGTTTTGAAGTGAAAAACAAAAATAATATATTTTAAAAATACAAATAATTTCCGTAAACATATAACAATCCATAGAGAAGAGTGTAGTCTCCTTCTGGTGACATTAATTGAGATACTTTATGCCAGGGTGGATGAAATCTATGTTTAAATTACTGGTATTAGTATTTTGGTATTTTCTCTTCAGTAAGATAACCTTGATTTCTTGCTTTTTGTGTTCTGATTACCTTGAAGTTAATATCTTGAAATAGAAAAACTGTGGTTCTTGCTTTGGTAGCACATATACTAAAACTGGAGCAATAAAGACATGAATATGGCCCCTGTGCAAGGATGACATGCAAATTTGTGAAATGTTTCATATTTTTTAAAACAAAATTGTGGCTTGTGTGTTTTTCAAACTTTGTATTATGCAAAACTTCTTGAGAACAAATAATTATGGGAACTTTTAAATACACGCAAAAATAGGATAATAAACTTTCCATCTACATTTTATTTATTTATTTATTTATTTATTTATTTATTTATTTAATTTTTGAGATGGAGTCTCGCTCTGTTGCCCAGGCTGGAGTGCAGTGGTGTGATCTTGGCTCACTGCAACCTCCGCCTCCTGGGTTCAAGCGATTCTTCCTGCCTCAGCCTCCTGAGTAGCTGGGATTACAGGCATGTGCCACCACGCCCGGCTGGTTTTTAAGACGTGAAATTTCAGAATGCTTGTTTTTAAGAAAGACAGCCCAATTGCCCCAATGCTTTGTTTGAGGACAGAGCCTGAGACACAGGAGGACAGCATGGTGGAACATTACTGGCACCACTGCCAACACAGCCCACACGTAGCAACAGCACATTTTGTTGGTTTTGCCAGCGTTGATGCTCAGATCCCTCTGTGGCCACCAATACCCAGCACCTGTGTCAAAGTTGGCTGCCTCAATTAAGACACAAACCAAAAATTCTAATTTTATAGTAGTTTCTGTGGTACCAGCCATGTGTACAACAGGTTTCATTTGCTTTTCTTCTGCCACAAGAGTGGCCTTGGACTCATGTGTCTGTTGGGTGATGGTTGAGGTTGCTCTGAGCCAATCCCCTCTGCTGGTTCACTCAATGGAAGCTGTGTATGCCCACATGGCGCTGTATGGACACCAGCTTGTTTTCCTTAAAAACATTGCTGTTTTTAGATTTGCTTTCGGAATGTGACCTATGAGGCAGAGAATCCAAGAATGTATAGCTTCTACCTCATTGCCTTGTTCTCAGGGATATCCAAGCCTCACTGCCTTGAGAAATAAGCGAAAGTTCCAGTAGGTGCTGTCTTACTTGATGACTATAAATTCTATAATCTTTGCTAATAATAGAGTGTTTTGTTCAAGCCACTTACGTTTGTTTATTTTTTCCTCTTGGCAAGCCTAACATCATCATCCTCAAAAGCATGGTTGACTGTGAATTTCCTTTTGAATAGATGTAATACTATTTAATTTCTCCCACCCATTCATCTATCCAAGCATCCAGTAAACATTTATCGAGTACCTACTATGTGCCGAGTACTCTTCTAGATGCTGGAGGGACAATGATTAATAAGATAATCTTTTCATATTCGTTGAGAGAGAAAAGCTGGACATTAAAGCAGATAGTAATGTGGTGAACTAAGTGCAGCTATAAAGATATGTACAACTTATCAGGAGAACAGTTATCTAAGACATCCAGTTCATAGAAGGGAGGAGAGAACACCATGTAGGCGAGGGGAATTTCACTATAATTGCCATATATTCAAGACCAGGAGTGGTGAGAGAATGGGCTGGAGATGTAACAAAGGTGCTCTGTGACAGAGTTTGAACTTCAGTTTGCTGGTGACGTGTGGGGAAGTCTGAATGGGATTCAAACAGTAGAGTGGCATGATTATATTTGTGTTCTAGAATAATCCCTCTGGTGGCTCTGTGCAATGTGGTTTTCAGGGAGTGAGGACTGGAGACAGAGTAGATAAGTGAGAATGCTGAGGGTCCTAATGATTCATGCATGCATTTCATTTAGTAAACATATATTGAGCACTTACTATGGACCATGCCCTGTTCTAGTCATTTGGAATTTATTTTCACATAGATAAACAAAAGAGATAAATAGTAGTAGCTTTTTTTGGATAGATACCAAATAAATCACAGGGTTTGCTTTGATCATGACAAACTTTTGAATACATGTTTTCTAGAGGAATATAATGATTTGGTGGTATTTTTATTTTGGATTTGGATCAGTCAGCACTAACATAAAAAATGGCCTCTTTCATGGTGCAAATTAGTAAGGCCTTAGTTTCAGCTCTTGAGTTTTTCTAAGACTGATTATTCCAGTCCGTAGATTATTCTGAGCCTTAGACTCTCATTTTCTGCTCATTAGCACCCCAAAGAATGGAGAGGAAGGGAGAGAAACTTCTGTCTGACTTGCCGCTTGTTAGAAGATTTGGTAAAGAAGGTGATGAAATTAATATTTAGGTTTCAAAATCAGGTTACAGATTGTTTTTGGGCTTGTTCTTGCCTGCAGTTCTTGCTGTCTCTCAACCGTAGCTAACTTGCTGTCTGGATATATCTGAGTGTGTGTGCCTCATGCACAATGAAGGGTAGGATTAACTTTGGAAATTTGGTGTGGGCAAATAGCCCAAGAATTAATACATTTAATAATACATTTAATTATTTTACCAATCACACTGGTTATTTGCAGTGTCAAAGCAGTTACCTTGGTAGGATATAAGGACATGGAATTAATTTTGTTGTTTATAATCTTTGTGTGTGTGTGTGTGTGTGTGTGTGTGTGTGTGTGTGTGTTGGGGGATGAGGATAGAATCTTTTTCTGTCGCCCAGGCTGGAGTGCAGTGGCTCAATCTTGGCTCACTGCAACCTCCGCCTCACAGATTCAAGTGATCCTCCTGCCTCAGCCTCCCAGGTAGCTGGGATTACAGGTGTCTGCCACTACACCTGGCTAACTTTTTGTATTTTTGGTAGAGATGGGGTTTCACCATGTTGATGAAACTCCTGGCCTCCAGTGATCCACCTACCTCAGCCTCCCAAAGTGCTGGGGTTACAGGCCTGAGCCACCATGCCTGGCCTGTGGTTTATAATCTGATATCTTGCTACTTGTACTTTGTTAGTATAGTTTAGGAGTAGGAATTTTCAAATGAAAACAAACACCCCCCAGGACATTGAGGGAATAACTGTACCCACTTCATAGGGTTGTCAGGAGGGTTAAATGAGTTAATATAAGCGAAGACTAATGTCCAACACATAGTAAATGTCATATAAACACTGGTCATTTTTATTGAGTTTACTTTTGAAAGTCAATTTGAATTTGCATGAAAGTAATAAGCAATAGGTGAAAATCACGATACTACTAGATAATAGAAGACATCACAAGGCCGGCTGTGGTGGCTCATGCCTGTAATCCTAGCACTTTGGGAGGCCGAGGTAGGTGTATCACCTCAGGTCAGGAGTTCAAGACCAGCCTGGCCAACAACATGGTGAAACCTCATCTCTACAAAAATATAAAAATTAGCTGGGCATGATAGTGGGTGCCTGTAATCTCAGCTACTTGGGAGCCTGAGGCAGGAGAATCATTTGAACCCAGGAGGCCAAGATCGCACCATTGCACTCCAGCCTGGGTGACAAAGGGAGACTGTCTCAATAAAAAAAAAAAAAGAAAATCACGACAGACTAGATTACACTCTATGATGTCACTAACAATGCATTTAATGCGTTGTTAGTGCGTTGTTCACTAACAATGCATTTAATGTACAGACTGTATACATTTTTAAAAGCTCTGGTTCAAGGAAAGTTAAAAGTATTTATAGTTATAGGTCTACATTTGAAAAATACTTGTTATGAACTGAGGAATAGGCAAATCCAGCATTTGGGCCACAACCTTTCTTTGATAGTTCCCCAGATAATAGTCTGGAGAGCATATGCAGAGATTTAAAAGTCAGTAAGTGGATAGCTGAATCTGTTGAACACTATGCTCACAGTTTCTAGTTCAAGACAAATGAAACATTAACGTAAATTGTTCTGAATTTTCTAAGTGAAGAATTCTACCCTTCCTTAAGTTAAAAGATTTATAACCTTTTAAATAGTAATATATATTCTGCAATTCAGCAGCTTTTCTTTCTGTGATTTTGAAGACCATCTTTTGAAGATGCAGAATTTAGAATTCCTACTTGGGGGCATTTCTTCAATTCAGTGAGCCATTCATGAGATTCAGCCAATGGAGATATTAAACACAATGAGGGTGAGGAACGGAAAGTGCTTTGTTTTTTAGTTGCAGTGACTTCTAATTGAAGCAAACCAGCTATACATGTGGATGGTCATGACTTTATAATTACAATTAAAATATTTTCAGTAGAAGGCTGAGGCCCCAGGGAAAAGCATCATATGAAATGGAGAATAATCACCAGATGCGATTATGGGCCCCTTTTCCTAGTGGGTAATGATTTCTTTGCCTCTAGCTGTGAGTTGGCAAATGGGCTCTGTCATTATGGGTGTCTGTTGGAAGAAAGAAAAGGATGGAACAGAACTATGAGAGAAACAGTTCATAGGAAAAAAAGAGAAAAAGATCTTGAGCAGATAGGCAAGTGGAAGTCAAAGTCCTCACTGCTTGGGTCCTCCAGACCTTGTTGAACCATGTTACGATTGTAGCATTACACCTGCAATGTGTCTGCAGGTGTTCTGGGTGTTTTGAAACCCATTTGATGGAGAAGCATTTTTTGATGTCCTCAAGTTGATAAATGTTGGAATTGGCATCATCATTCTCTCTACAACAGGAGGGTAAAGGCTGGAGAGTACTGAAAAGCTAATGTTTCTTTTGGTGATGTCTGCCTTAGTTAAAACAGTTACTATTATGTAATAGAAATGAAAGTAGTTAGCACAGACAACAGTTTTATTATGTTTTCTCTTTTAGATGTGGATTTCTCTACTTTTTTTTTTTTTTTTTTGAGACAAAGTCTTGCTCTGTTGCCCAGGCTGGCGTGCAGGGGAGCGATCTCAGCTCACTGCAACCTCCGCTTCCTGGGTTCAAGCAGTTCTCCTGCCTCAGCCACCGGAGTAGCTGGGATTACAGGCCGGTGTCACCAAGCCTAGCTAATTTTTTTGTATTTTTAGTAGAGATGGGGTTTCACCATGTTGGCCCGGCTGGTCTCAAACTCCTGACCTTGTAATCCAGCTGCCCTGGCCTCCCCAAGTGCTGGGATTACAGGCATGAGATACTGCACTCGGCCTTTTTTTTTAAGAGACAGGGTCTTGCTCCATCACCTAGGCTGGAGTGCAATGGCATGATCATAGCTCACTGCAGCCTGCAACTCCTGGGCTCAAACAGTCCTTTCACCCCAGCCTCTCAAAGTAGCAGCTGGGACCACCACACCCAGCAAATTTTTACAATTTTTTGGTAAAGTTGTGGAGGCTTCTCTTTGTTGCCCAGGCTGGTCTTGAATTCATTGCCTCAAGCGATCTTTCTGTGTTGGTCTCCAAAAGTACTGAGATTACAGACATGAACCACCACACCTGGCTCTACTTAACAGGCACAACCAGGAGAGTAGGAATGACTGCCCTAAGGGGAATTAGCTTTCACTCCTTATTGATGGGGATTTCCTGCCTCTACTACTAGAGAAACCCATATTTCCATGTTTTACATTCAGTGCTGACCAAGCATTTCCAAGTGCCCGGCACTGTGCTTGTCTCATCCATAGATCCTCTGCCAGTAGAAAATGGAATGGTTTTAATTGAGAAGACCTGAGGAGGACTTCTATTTCTTAATCGGAGTCTATAAGCAAACTTGAAAAGAATCTGTCTTTCAGCTTCTCATTGGTTTAAAAATTATGATACTGTCTATTACACGTTTTGCATAACTTTAAATCTTCTTTTAGTCATATTGTATTGTTTTCTTTTTTGAGATGGGGGGGTCTTGCTGTGTTGCCCAGGCTGGCCTTGAACTCCTGAGCTCAAGCTATCCTCCTGCCTCAGCCTTCCAGGAAGCTGGGGATACAGGCATGTGGCATAGTCAAATTGTTTTGCAAAAGTGTTAGCTGCTTGAGATTTTAGGCAGATTGGAAGTTGTCGATCACTTCTTTTCTCCAAAGTGTAAAATGGAATAATTGCTGGAATTGGATGTCAGTGTGTTTTTATTCTAGATACTATGAAACATGACTAATGATGTTAGGAGTACTTGAGTCAGCATGTGAAAAGGAAAAAGCAATGAGTTATTTCTGCCCAGTGATCAGAGCCAATTAAGCAGGCGAAGGCAAGCTAATGTTGGTGTGGGCCGCAGCAATGAAGATTTTGTCTGCGTTGTTCTGTGTGTGTAGGACTCATGATAATTACAAGAGGGCATGCAATATCAGCAGAATACAGTTTAGGAATGAAGAATCAGGAGACACTGAGCTTCCTGCCTAGGGAAATTTTCTGTGTGAGACTAGCCACTGGTGTTGAACTACGTGCTAGGAAGCATTTTACTCTGTTGTTATACATTCTGAACTAATCATCTGTTTAAGATTTTTCTGGTGGCAATTGCCTAGTTAAAAAAAAAAAAAAAAAACAAATAGACTTTAAAACATTGCAAAAGTAAAGTATTGTAAAAATAATAATACTTTCCTAGATGCACTATGAACTTCCCGAAATTAGTTGTGATTAGGCAGCTTACTGCCCTTTCACATGTGCTATTTTGAGATCTCATCCTTTGGTGCTAGAATGATCGATATTTCTAATATATGTTAGTAAATTTGTTGCCAAGCTTCTCTTAAGCCTCTGGAATATGGCTATTATTGACATTACTTAGTATTTTTTTAAAAATAAATTTTTCTAGACATATATGTACACACAGATATATATATGTACACACAGATATATATATATATATACACACACACATATATATATATATTTATTTATTTTTTTTTGAGACAGGATCTCAGTCTGTCACCCAGGCTGGAGTACAGTGGCACAGTCTTGGCTCATTGCAACCTCCGCCTCTTGGGCTCAAGTGATCCTCCCACCTCAGCCTCCCAAGTAGCTACAACTACAGGCACATGCCAACAAGCCAGGCTATTTTTATACATTTTTGTAGAGATGGGGATTTGCCATGTTGCTCAGGCTGGTCTCCAACTTTTGGGCTCAAGCAATCTGCCTGCCTCAGCCTCCCAAAGTGGTGGAATTACAGGCGTGAGACACTGCACCCCGCCTAGATTTTTTATATATGTTTTAAAAACAACCTAGGCAACTCTTCAAAAAGTCACACTTTTTGGCTTTTTAAAAATTTTTATTTTTTTTTTAACAGTCTCGGTATGTCAGCCCAGGCTGGAGTGCAGAGGTGTGATCTCGGCTCATTGCCACCTCTGCCTCCTGGGTTCAAGCAATTCTCCTGCCTCAGCCTTTCCAGTAGCTGGGATTATAGGCGTGCACACCACTACCTGTAATCAGCCTGGCTAATTTTTATATTTTTAGTAGAGATGGGGTTTCACCATGTTGGCCAGGCTGGTCTCGAACTCCTGACCTCAAGTGATCCACCTGCCTTAGCCTCCCCAAATGCTGGGATTACAGGTGTGAGCTACTGTGCCCAGCCACTTTCTGCCTTTTTTTTTTTGCTTTTATTTATTTATTTTTATAAGTCCAAGGGGTACATGTACAGGTTTGTTACTTGGACGTGTTGCATAATGGTGAGGTTTGGGCATCTAGTATGAACTTTCTGGCTTTTAATATTTGTGTGTTTTCAAGCTTGTGAAAGAACTTTTAAAATTGGTCACGTGATTTGATTTGAAAGCTAAAATAAATCGAATGGTTTCCTTCATAAGAGATAGTTAACTAATTTAAAGGTAGCTATTTGTACTCTACAAGAAATAGTATTTTTCAATAATGTTCACTAATTATTCACAGATATTTCACTAATATTCCACTAATGTCATTATAATAGGGTAGCTGGCTGGGTGGGGATAATTTCCATAGGACATTGTTCTATACGTGTCATCTTTTCAGGGAATGTTGATAAGTACACTGCTATACTTGGCTGTGTATCTAAACCTGGACAGTCAAAGGATAAAAGGGCACTGGGCTGTCTATCCTAGGTTATGGGAGTGATAATGAATGGGCTAGACAATAGCTGACAGGAGCCCTAAGGACCTTCTGAGGTTGAGCCTCAGATTTTTTATCTTTTCCTTTTGTCGCAGTTGTCTAGATGGTATCGAGATCTTGCAGAAGATGATGGGTTGAGGTTGGTCTGGAATTTGACTTTCTTCTTCAGTGGCCTTGTCAGCAGTAGTTACTGTTCAATGTGATAGCCACTAGCCACATGAGGCTGCTTGATTTTAATAAATTAATGACAGTGAGATATAATTAAAACAATATTTAAATTACAAATTCTTTTGTTGCACTAGCCATATTGCCAGGACTCAAAAAACCACATATGGCTAGTGATAAGCATAGCAGTACAAGTTCTATTGGACACTGACATCTATAGAGGCGTGGTGAATTGTCCAAAGTCATGTGGCTAGTCAGTGCAAACCAAGTGTTTGGACTAGTTTAGCAGTTATTCTTTTATGTCATGCAGGCTTTCAGTTTTGGGTAGTACAACTTGAACTAAAAAATTTGTCCCTGGCATGCCACGTTCTTCTTCCAAACTGTGAGAAACTCAATGACAGAGTTAGAAATTAATTATTACCACATAATTTTAGTTTTACAAGGATCTGTGATTCATCTTAGTCTGTTTTTTTGTCTGTGTGCATGTGCATGTGCATGTGTATGCGTGTGTGTGTGTATGTGCATGTGTATCACATGTGGTATGGTGGGAGTTTGCCTTTTAGTTTTACAAGTATCTGTGATTCACCTTAGGCTGTTTTTTTGTCTGTGTGCATGTGTATGCGTGTGTGTGTGTATGTGCATGTGTATCACATGTGGTATGGTGGGAGTTTGCCACCTGTGCCATACATTGCTAACCTGGTATATATGATACCCAAACCATAGATATATATATATATATATGGGATCTAGAATTTCAGGGTATTGCAGTTGGACAGGACTTTTGAAGGTACCTAGCTTAACCTTGTACGTATGTGTAGTACTCCTGACAAGGTTTTTCATGGTGAGAGCCCTGCCTTATAAAAGAGTTCACTTCTTTCCACAACTTCAGATTGATCTTGGAATGTTCTTTATATCAAGCAAAAATCTTTCTTCCTATAATTTCTATACATTGTTCCCAGTTGGCTCACAGGAAAATATTTATTCCCTCTGACATATGCAGCCCTGCCAATATTTGAAGTCTGTTTTCCTGTCATTCTTATGTCTTTTCTCCTATAGGATAAGCAGACCTAGTTCCTTTAGCTTTTCCTTATGTGACATGTTTTGCAAACTGCTCACCACCCTGCTTGCTTCTTCCTGGACCGACTCCAGGGGATGGCTCAGATCTGTGTAACTGAACATTTCGCCTTTCATGTGAATGGATGTCATACTAGATACATTTGGAAAATCTGAATAAGTCTTGAGGCAAAAAATGGCTACCACTATCCACGTGTAGGAAATATATTGATTTAGTTTTCTTTGGTAAGAGGAAATGTCGTTGTCTGTAATAAATGTGTTATTTTTATAATCAGAAACTCTTATACCATTTTGATAAAAGTAATACCCCTCTTTATAATTACTGGATTGGGTAGAGTTTAGGTCTAGTGGATGGGAAAAAACAACAACAGTGTTCCTGATCTTCCTCCCTCCATTTTTCTCTCCCTTCATTCCATCCATTGAGTAATCTTTGTGTGCCTGTTATATGTCACTAACTGTGGCACTAGGGTCACAATGATGAAGAACAGAGTGGTTTCTTTCATGGTGAGAGGCATGATATGAGTGATTTAATTATTCTAGCAATGGGAAGAATGCAGTAGAACTCTGTTCAGATCTCCACAATAACTTATGAATGGCATGATCCTCAGTAGGTCTTTCATTTTATTCTTGTTTCTGAATTTCTGAAATGTCAATGATACTTGGAGTAGCTTCCTGATGGGATTGTTGTAAGACTTAGAAACAAAATGATAGGTGAGATTTCTATAAAGGTCATGGTTAGACCAGGCGTGGTGGCTCACACCTGTAATCCCAGCACGTTGGGAGGCTGAGGCGGGCAGATCACCTGAGGTCGGGAGTTCGAGACCAGCCTGACCAACATGGAGAAACCCCGTCTCTACTAAAAATACAAAATTAGCCAGGCTTGGTGATGCACACCTGTAATCCCAGCTACTCGGGAGGCTGAGGCAGGAGAATTGCTTGAATCTGGGAGGCAGAGTTTGCAGTGAGCTGAGATCGCAACATTGCACTCCAGCCTGGACAACAAGAGTGAAACTCCATCTCAAAAAAAAAAAAAAAAAGAAAAAAAAATCATAGTTAGGTTGTTAGGTTGGGCATGGTGGCTCACGCCTGTAATCCCAGCATTTTGGGAGGCTGAGGTGGGATGATCACTTGAAGCCAGGAGTTTGAGACCAATTTTGGCAACAAAACAAGGCCTGCTCTACATTTTAATTTTTTAAATTTTTTTAATTAGCTGTAGTCCTAGCTACTTGAGAGGCCGAGACAGGAGGATCGCTTGAACCCAGGAGTTGGAGGCTGCATTGAGCTGTGATTGTACCACGCACTCCAGCCTGGGCAACACAGTGAAACCCCATCTCTTAAAGAGAAAAGAAAAAAAGATCATGATTATTGTTGCTATTGTTACTGATGAATAATACTTTCTTGGGGAGGTAGTGTGGCTGATCTTCCATGCTAAGTTCCCTTTTCTTTTTCACCTATTTCTCCCTTATGCAATTCTTTTGCCATTTTCTTATGAAATTTTTCTAACATACGGAAAACTTGAAAGAGTGTTACAGTGAGCACCCACATACCACCACTTACTTTCTACCATTTACATTTTACTTGCTTTATCACATATCTCTCCATCCCTCTGTCATTAGCCAGTGTTTACACACTTGTATTTACAGAGAAAGATGCATGGTAGTTATTTTCCCTGGGAAATGGAGGCCTTCCCACTATGATTTTGTTCATCATCTTGGCCGTGATAATGATGGTTATGACGATGACACAGTAGCCAGCACAAAGCAGCACACTATTAACTCATTCAGTCTTCTAACAACACTAGAAGACAAGTGCTAAAGTGCTAAAATTAATTCCTGTTTTACAGAAGAGGAAACTGACGCACGGAGAGGTTAAATCATCTACCCAATATTACACAGTTTGTGAGGGGCTAAGTCAGAAATCTGGTAATCACCTGAGTAAGCCTTGTTTGTTTGTTTGCTTTTAATCTGTAAAATCAGTGAAAAAAGAAGTAAGACACCATATAGGAATAGGAAAAATAACCACTGCAGCTCTTTGTGATTCAGGTTGGTTTAATGACTCCTCTGTGGCAGTTGTACCAAGCGCTGGGTTTGTGCAGGTGGTTAAGTCAGGGTCTCTCCTCTCAAGCCAGTCTAATGGACAGAGCCACTATGAGTTGTTGGATTGATGTTTTAATATAAATAACCTTACAGAAAGTGTTAGAAATGAAGGGTTTCAGTAAAGGAGAGTTACCTATCTAATTTTACTTAAACGTTTATACATTAACAGTTACTATTTTGGGGTTTCTGTGAGAAGATTAATTATTCCAGCACATGACTACTACCTATTTGGAAATGTCTTACTGTTTATAAGTAAATACGTTACTTATTTCCTTTTGCCTTAGCAGAGAAAAATAATTTGGAAGAAATACACCCAGGAAACCTTAAAATATATTCCAATTAATGGTAACTCTTAGACTATTCAAGGCACTTTAAAAAATATTGTCCCTTCAAATTTTTTCCCTTTATTTCTCTCCATGATTTTGTCTAAATTTAGCAGCACATCACGAAAAATGAAAATTAAAACCCTACTGGGGACTAGAAGCTCGTTGAATTGGCCATTACATCATTGTAAGCCATGTAAGCATGGGCGTATTTCTGTGCATTGCTGTCCCAAGCCCATGTGCTGTAAGAATATGCATTGTTGGGACGGTGGTGCAAGGAGAAACATCCTGGAGAGAGGATGTACAGCATACAGAAATAAGTCACTGCTGTGACATCATTAGTCAACATTGGTTGAGTGACAGAGTAAATAAGGCATCTTCTGTTATAAATGGTTGACACTGCTGAAAATTTAGAAACATCTTGCTCCAGTAGCAGCATTATTTTCTTTGGACTATGCAAATCTTTTTAAATTAAAAATTCAAGTTAAAAGAAACTATTTTTAATTGACTCTCTTTGTGGCCATTCCTTGATCAATATCTCTGTGAATAAGATTGTTAACTGAACAATTTCTATTTCTGCATCTTCTGGCAGAAATAGAGATAATGACAGTTTTGTTTTCACTTACTTTTCTTGTTACAAAATTTAAAAAATAACATTAATTTTTAAAAGTCTTTTTGTTATACATAAGTTACATTTTGGGACCTTCTTTAATGATTGCTCATATAGTATTGTTCGCTTTTTGAATCAGTGACCTGCCTACGCATTTGCAAGTCACTCTTAGCATTCCTCGAAAGTTGCTGTTATAAATGATAGTTTTACATAGAGGATGGAGGAAATGAGAAAATTGCATTTGTCTTCCTATTGAGGTAAGACATAAGCAAGTGGAAAGGTGGTTTCCTGCTGGGGAATGAAGCCTGTTGTTCATACTGTTGTGTGTTGACTTGTCCACTTGGATGGCTCCTAGGATCATGGGGGTCCTTGTGACTTCCATATGTCATAGATCCTGCATATAGTTTCTGTGCCTTGCCCTCCTCCCAGTCTTTTCTGCCCTGTGGTTATTTCTCTACTGCCACTGCAGGGTGGCACTCAAGCTTTTCCTTATATGAGATTCATCCTCTTCAGGGCATGCGGACTCCCTGTGAAAAAGCTGAGCAGGTTTATTTTGATAGCACTGCCTGGAGGGCTTGCCCCATTTCTTTCCAGGAAAATTTAAAATTATTCTGCATTTTTTTTTAAGACTGTCTACTTCATTTTATAAGCCACAACATTATAAATACATCTAAATTTAATAGTAGAATTGTAACATTGCTTTCAAAATTTCTCACTGGCTCACAGAATTACAGAGCTGAAAGAGATCTTCACCAGAAGCAAAACCATCCTGGGAAAATAAATAATCATGTTTTAATCTTTCTTTTTTTCTGTTTTTGGTTTTTTTTTTTTTTTTTTTTTTTTTTGAGATGGAGTTTTGCTCTTGTCACCCAGGCTGGAGTGCAATGGCATGATCTTGGCTCACTGCAACCTCTGCCTCCCGGGTTCAAGTGATTCTCCTGTCTCAGCCTCCCAAGTAGCTGGAATTACAGGCACCCACCACCATGCCCAGCTAATTTTTGTATTTTTAGTAAAAACGGGGTTTCACCATGTTGGCTAGGCTGGTCTGGAACTCCTGACCACAAGTGATCTGCCCACCTCGACCTCCCAAAGTGCTGGGATTACAGGGATGAGCCACCATGCCCGGCCATGTTTTGATCTTAAGGTAGTTTCTCTAACTCGTGGTAACTTCGTTTATTTTTTTGTATTAACCTTTTCTGTCAGTAGAAAAGTACAGTTTTCTGTTTCTAAAACTGCCACAGAATAATAATGGAGCCACAGCGTCCTTGGAGAGGGCATTTTTCACTCTGTGCAGAGATGTGGAAATGGGCTCAGAAAGGACAAGCGGCTCACCCAACACTAAATGGCTATTTAATGGCAGAGTGGGGATGAGAACTTGTCTTCTGATTGCCAGTCCAGTAACACACGGGGCCACTTATTTTAAGCCATTGTGTCCCCAGCTGATTAACAATTTTCATGTACAACCTAGCTCATGAGAGCAGCATCATGGAGGAGGTTGCCATTCAGCAAACACTTGTTGAGGGGGGATACCAAGATGAAAATGATTAAGACACTGTCCTGCCCTCAGGCTAACACTCCAGAAAAGGGTTTGCAGGCATATTTACAGCTAAGTGCCACAAAGAATTAAACCTTCTTAAAGTTCTTTCTAGCTCAGTCATTTGAACTTCTTTTCCCAAAAAACCCTATATTTCCCCAACTCCACAAAAGCAAGTCCCTCTTGGTTAAGCCCTAATACATGGTGAAATGCTGGTGTCTACCAGGGGGGCCTTGCACGCTGTTGGGCTAATTGTGGTCCAAATCCCATTTCAAGAGGGCATCTTCAAACAGGTGGGTCAGAATAAAAATCTTAATGATTTTGGTAAATGGCAGCAAGTAGACCATGGAGGACAAGCAGTCAATAGGAATGGGGACATCTGGTGCATGGGCTGGGGCAGATAGGGAGTCTGAAGAGGTAGAGGGTAAGCAATGAAAGTTGTGGCCATAGCTGCCAAACAAAGGGTATTTTTACACGCAGTTTTGCCACTGGTTATCTAAGGAATCTGCCATCACAGTGCCTGTGAAGAGGCCATTATTTGACACATGAGGGTTTTCAGTCAAGTGAATAGCATGGTATTCACAGGGCTGCTTAGAGAAGTGCTGTTATCTGGATAGAGGATGGTGGTGTCTGGATTAACTCTAGTATAGTTTCTTCCTTGGGACATCATCTCTTTTCCACTAATGGACTCCTAGGCATTCCATCACTCAGCTTAGTTTTCTCAGAGAATCCATGAAATGTGAAATCTTAATTTTAGACATCTAAAATTGGGCAAATAAGCTTTTTAACATATACATAGATTTAAAATACAGTTAGGTTTATTTTTATTCAAATAGCACATGCTTTCTGTGTTTGTGTGTACATGTGCATGCAGTGAGGAGATACTGACATCTTTTCTGGATTTCACTTAATATTGATGTTATTTAATGCAAATTTGGAGGATTTAAGAATATTAGAGGGGAAAAGATTGCAATTTCTAAAGAATTAGAAAAGTCGGCCGGGCGCGGTGGCTCAAGCCTGTAATCCCAGCACTTTGGGAGGCTGAGACGGGCGGATCACAAGGTCAGGAGATCGAGACCATCCTGGCTAACATGGTGAAACGCCGTCTCTACTAAAAAATACAAAAAACTAGCCGGGCGAGGTGGCGGGCGCCTGTAGTCCCAGCTACTCGGGAGGCTGAGGCAGGAGAATGGCATAAACCCGGGAGGCGGAGCTTGCAGTGAGCTGAGATCTGGCCACTGCACTCCAGCCTGGGCGACAGAGCGAGACTCCGTCTCAAAAAAAAAAAAAAAGAATTAGAAAAGGGGCCGTATCTCTGAATGTTGGGTTACTGCAAAAGAGAAACAACTGGGTGAAGAACTATTTAAAAATTAATGAACAAGGTAATTTTATATTTTTCTGATATGGGTGGAATTTTGTACATCCTATAGTAAGACCCAGTGATGTCATGACTAGGACCTCTTCCACCAAGAGCTCTCAACTAGGGATAATTCATTTGTTTGTATTCAGAATTCACTACTGTGATAAGCCTTCTGGATGACCAGTGGCAAAGGAACATCATCAGTGATGAAAACTCACAAATAGAGAAATCAGCAAGTATATTAAAGTAATGGATATTTCTCTTCTCCCCCAAAGGTCTCACATACAGGTGTGTCATGAGTGTTCTTGATTCTAGTTAATCAGTTTCTTGTGTAAAGTGCTTATGGTGATAAATCAATGTGCGTTTTAATTACCAACTAGCCTGTCAGTGGGTGGGAAGAAGCTTGTTTTCCAAAGCTTGGTGTTAGCAAGTCCTGTTTATGTGATAATCATATGCAGAGGACAGAGGCTGGCTATATTCTGGCTATGGGAATAGAAGAGTTAGATCAGACAATTGTCTTCTTTATAGCAGACACTGTGCTGCGTGAAGTGTGACATGAACAAGCCCTTCCAGAATCATGCAAATTATTGCTCCCCATGAGAAGACTTTTATGAGTAAATAATGTAACCAAGGATATCAGCCCTAAGAACTGGTCTGTGGTATTGATGAGAAGCATTAGCAGGGAGAGGCTCACCCCATGGGGTGCTGCAGGGAATGTGGCTTTTGAAGCTGATAATTGAGGGTTCAAATTCTAACTCTTATCAATGTTGTTGGGACAAGTTAAATTATTATAAACCTCTCTGAGTCTTGGTTTCCTCATCTATAACAAGAGAATCATGGTACCTTCCTCACGGGGTTAAATGTGGTAAGGTAAGTGCCTTGCCACTTCTGGTTTACAGCAGATTTCAAAAACTTCCCCCTTTTCTTCCCCACTCACAGATGGTTCAGAAAAGGAAGAGCTATTGGGAACTTGTGTGTGGAAAGAAGGCGTCTGGAAGGATACCTTTTGATACTTATGTAAGCGATCCAGGATGCACAGCCTTTTGTGGCTAGAAAAAGGCCTTAGGCCCGTGGTTTTGCAGGTGTAATACAGATGGTAGGGGCTGCACAGCTACTATGACAGTCATTCCAAGTGTTTCTGCTCAGGATTCTGGACTTCCCATTGTCTGGCTCTGCCAGAATGTGGTTGTCTACCTGCCCAGGTGAGGATGCAACCCTTGCATTAGAGAAGACTCTCAACAGCCATGGTCTCTTTGACTGGGGAAGCTAATAGGAGACCCGAACTTTCTAAGTCTGTTGTGGATGGTTGTATGTTTGGTGACTGGATGTGAGGCAGATTTCAGGGAATGGTTGCAAATTGGTCAAGTTTGGCAAAAATATCAGAGGCATTGAAACCAGATATCAAACTAAGCCTTAAGGCATTCTCAGAAGTGAAAAATACAAGTTTTGTTTAACTTACTGAATTCAAAAATGACACTAATGAATGTGAAGGGATGATTTGGATAGAACCTGTTCTGTGTGGGGCCTTCGTGTAATCGCTAGAGAACGTGTAAATCAAATTATGCCTGGAGGAAATTTTATTTCCAATTTCAGTTGCTTTACTGATATGTTAAGGGAATTAAAAAATATTTAGCTCAGCCTTTCAGAGAGCTGTTATTACTGTTTGAACTGGACTGTTATTTTAATTCTCATTAGATAACTAGTATCTTTTAAGCTGTTGTTAGCTAGGCTGTGTGCTGAAAAGTTTTTATATACATCCTCTTGTTTAATCTTCATGACACTTATAGGAGGTAGATACTACATTATGTGTTTTTACAGCCAAGGGTGAGGTGTAGGGGATCTGATAATTCGCTCCAAATCACACAGCTGGTAAATGGTGGAGCTGGCCCAGGCGTGTCTGTCTTGAGAAGCGCTGTACCATCCACCTTACAATTACATCTGTAGGTATTGTCTGACTTGCAGAATCCATGCAGTACATCTGTGCAGCTTCCATTCTGTCCTTAGCCTCAATTCCTCTCTGTCTTTAGTTCTCTATCTTTACCTTAAAATCTCCATGTAAATCATGCTAACCTAGCACAATCTGTGGTGCACCCACTTGACATTTTCAGGGAAAAGGGATAAGGCCTATAAAGAAAAGTCCACACCCAGCTCCTGGTTCTCCCTGTGCCCATTCTGACTGCTTTATCTTCTGTGCTTTAGATGAATGTGCATCTTCCTGGATGCTTTTCCTTCCTGCATGATTTGGAAGAATTAGAATCAGTCTTCCTTCCATGAGTTTCCCAGGGAATCAGAGGGACTTTTTAAGCATAATGATGGAATTTTTACTAATCACCTTTTATTGTAAAATGCTCTATAGATGAGAAATAAACAGATTATATCCATCCCCCCACCAGCTGTGCTTAATGGTATTGGCCAAAAAAAGTTCAGAATTAAGACTGGGAATTTTTTGCATTCATATCCCAAAGCTCCTTTAAAAACTTCTAACTTGGGGAACTAAAACAAAGTCATTTTAGAAGGAAATGGGTTTTTCTCTAATAGTGGCCATCAGAATGATTACCCAAGTGATGTCACACAGCTGGCAACCTTCTTAAGGAAGGTAACCGATAGCGGAGGAAAGTCTGCCTTTCTCTACGTTAGCACTTCAAAAACCAATCGTCCCTAGAATCTTCAGTGTCATCATGAAACATATATAAAGCCTCTGTCTATTGTTTGAATGTCTCCTCTCACTGAGAGGAACCATACGCTCAGACTTGCCTGGACTCATTAAGAGGACCAGGCTAACCAAGCCATCCCTAAGAAATCTTTCTAAATTCCAAGAAGCAAAAGAATTTTTTTTATTATTAAATAGCTAACATACTTAGTTTAGATTTATGATATAGTTCTAGTTTTAGGGTTTTCCTAAATATTGTATGGTACTTTTATCTCCATATGTAACATATTTAGTACATTTATGCTTATTTCACAGGCTCTAATAACATTTATACAGTTTTGAATTATTTTGACGGTTTACATTTGTTTCACCTTTGCTTTTGTAACATTGTTATGTCTCAGCTCTTAATTAATAATGTTGTTCAGGGATGAAATTGCTAATTTTAGTATCTCCCTCCAGAAGAAAGGTTTTTTTTTATATATATATACACACACACACACACACACACACACACACAAAATGTGTATGTATATATACATACACACACAAAATGTATGTGCATATAGATACACATATATAAAATGTGTATATGACATTATGTGTGTATATATATTGGAGTAAAAAGCAAGGATAGTCAGCTCCTATGTTTGCTTATACAAGACAGGAACTCAAGCTCGCTTGCTTGTAAAGTGAAGAAAATTTTGTTCTTATGCAAGTGTCACAGTCTTCCTGGGACTCAGTTTCTTCATTCTCAAAGAAGGAATTTGATGAATTCAAGGATCAACTCTAAACTCATTGAATTGCCTTATTAATCTTTTGAGTCATGCAATTCAGCGATATAACTAGGGTTAGCCTGAGTGTTTCAAAGCAAGATTAATGGAAGCTCATTCTCCAGCTGTCGGGTTAGGAGATTATTCACAAATGTTGCCCTGTCATTTGAATCTGGTAGGGTTTGCTGATGAATAAATGAATCCCATTATACTGACAGCCACCTCGCTAATCGATCCCAACTAAACCGCCTTATCCTCTTCACCTTCCAATTGTGTAGCCAGCAACTTGCCAGACCTCAGGGACATTGTTGGGACATGTGGAAGGTCTGAGACGGACAGCCGGAAGGACAGACAATGCCACCAACTCTATTCATCAATCCGCATTTCTCAGACCTAGCTCTCAGCCTAATGAATTTGACAACCAAGGATTTGCATGTAGTTTTTTTTTTTTTCATTTTCAATTAATTTCCCTTTTTATGCCTTCCTAATTTCTCTTCTTCTTTTCTAAGCTATAGATTTACACTGTGAAATTGACTGTCATTAATCTTTTTCTGCCTTGATTTCCTCAACTGAAAAATGGTTAAACTAATACCAGCCCTTTCATTCATGGTGATCTTGGGAGGAAAAAAAAGAGATACCTGATGTCAGAGAGCGCTTTGAACTTAAAGCGGGAGGGCAGTTCAGTTATAATAAGACTCTTCTATCTTTATTTTTATGTGACATTTAAAATGTTAGCATTGAACATGCATCAAGGAAGAAAATCCCATTTTGAATGACAGTGTTAGAATGATGGCCTGTAAGATATTGGAATTGCATTCAAAAACCAAGAAAATGTGTTTAAAAACTGTTAAGACCAAGGCAGCTACTATTTCTTTTCAAAGAATATATGTAGGAATAGGAGAATTAGGTGATAACTCTAGGGCATAATAAAAAACAAGAACATGTGCTTTCTGATTTGCCAATCTATTTTGTACTTACTTTATAATTCAATTTTAAGAGGAAAGTATAGTGTATGATTCATGAATGTTTTACTGTATAGTAATTTTTTCTTCTTCTAGAGCTGTGTGGTCCATATGATAGCCACTAGCCATAATTGCTATATTAATTTAAATTAAATAAAAAATTTAGTTACTCACACTAGTCACACTGCAAGTGCTTAGTAACGACATCGTGGCTGGTGGCTCCTGTATCCAAATGTGCAGCTACAGAACATTTCCAGAAAGTTCTGTGAGAGAACACTATTCTAGGAGAATGGAGAAAAGGAGAAAGGATATTCCCATTCCCATTGTCCCTTTTCCTCCTTTCCCCAAAGTTGCTTTTTAGAATTTAAATAGAATCTCAGGTTATATATTATAGGTATTATATTTACAATATACATTTGAAATTAAAGCATGAAGGTGGTGGTTGAGCAGGAAAGCACAACTCCAGAAGATCATTTTTTCCCCTAGTGAGGACAAACATAATTTGATAATCTTCAGAATGACACTTGGAAAATTCTGGAACCAGCTCTTTCCTCTCAAGTTGCATTGCTTCCATAAAAAGTTTTTTTTTTTTTAACTTTACCTAGGTAACCCAGTACCTAGACCAATCCAGGAGTCACTTAAATTGAATTGCTATGTAATTATTTCATGGGTGTAAACCAAACTGTTACCTTTAGCAAAATAACTAGTTTTCTCTTATATTCCAATTTCACTACATCAGCAAAACCAGTGAGCTCCATCATCAGTGTATATCCGGTCTGACCACCTCTCAGCACTCCTGCTAACTCCTGTGGCTTAACCATCACCATCTCTCTCAAGCTATTGCTGTTGGCCTCTGTCTGGGCTCCCTGCTTCCACTCTCCTTCTGTCACCTACTTTTCAGTCTGCTTGCAACATGGCAGTCAGAGATTGGCCTTCAGGCAATTATCAGTCAGAACAAAGTGTAGTCAACAGCCTATAAAGCCTCATAGACCTCCCGGCTCCCCTCATCCCCACCTTACCACCCCTCTGACCTCCCTTGCGCTTACTCCCTTCAAGCCAAGGCTTCTTTGTTTTTCAGTTGCTACAGGCATATTCTTGCCTCAGGGCCTTTGCATTTGCTATTCCCTCTGGCTGGACCATGCTTATCCCAGATAGCCATATGGTTCATTCTCTTACGGCCTTTAGATTTTTTTTTTTTTTTTTTGAGACGGAGTCTCGCTCTGTCACCCAGGCTGGAGTGCAGTGGCCGAATCTCAGCTCACTGCAAGCTCCACCTCCTGGGTTTACGCCATTCTCCTGCCTCAGCCTCCCAAGTAGCTGGGACTACAGGCGCCCGCCACCTCGCCCAGCTAGTTTTTTGTATTTTTTAGTAGAGACGGGGTTTCACCGTGTTAGCCAGGATGGTCTCGATCTTCTGACCTCGTGATCCGCCCTTCTCGGCCTCCCAAAGTGCTGGGATTACAGACTTGAGCCACCGCGCCCGGCCTTAGATCTTTTTCAACCTCACTTCATAATTACATCTCACCAAGCTATTTCAAAATGCCACCCACCTAACCCACGACGCCTCTCCATAACCCCCAGGCATTAAGCGCTCTCTATTCTCTTTTTGTACTACATTTTTCTCCATAGCACTTATCAGCATAGCTATACCATATGTCTTACTAATTTTTCCTGTATAATCTCCTTTGAGTGAAATATAAGCTGCTTGAAGGCAGAGCTTTATGTCTTTTTATCCTTGGTGCCTACCACAAGGTAGACACTCAGTAATTATTGGTTGAAAGAATTACTCAAATATTTAATGACAGTGTTTGAAAACAAAGAGTGCTAATCTAATTGAAATTCATTTTAGCAAGAGATAGAGAGTCAGGAAGACATCCTCTGGTGTAACCCTGCCTCCCCCACCACTTCTAAGATTACTCTGGTTTCAGGCTCTGCATTCTGCCTGACTCAACAAGGGGCCTCCATTTCTCTCCTGCTTGCACTTGAGGAGCTACGTAGAAGGGAGTTTGAACCAGGGCTTCAGGGAGTTGTCTGTGGACAGCTTCTGAGAGAGGGAAGTTGGGGCTTCCCGTGTTGACTGGTCCCTTTGCTGGCAGGCCAGCCCTTTGCCACCATGCCAGCATTCTCAAAGGAGGCAAGAAGGGATCTTATGGGTTTTGGAGCAGGGCCGCTTTGGGTATATGTTTGTTTGGACGAAGTAGGGACCGTGGGTAAAGGACCCACCTGGAGTTTGCTGTCTTGGGAGGGGAGGTGATGAGCTTTAAAAATAATAGAGGCTGGGCGTGGTGGCTCAGGCCTATAATCCCAGCACTTTGGGAGGCCGAGGTGAGTGGATCACTTGAGGTCGGGGGTTTGAGACTAGCCTGGCCAACATGGTAAAACCCCATCTCTACTAAAAAATACAAAAATCAGCCAGGCATGGTGGCGCACACCTGTAGTCCTAGCTACTGAGGAGGCTGATTCACAAGAATCGCTTGAACCCGGGAGGCGGAGGTTGCAGCGAGCTGAGATCGTACCACTGCACTCCAGCCTGGGTGACAGAGTGAGACTTGGTCTCAAAAAAAAAAAAAAAAATAGAAGTGCAGTGTTCTCTGCTTCATGCTAGGAAGTGGTTAATGCCAAACTGGGGCACCCAGCCTGTTTCTGGCAAAGTGCAGTGGAAGGGAAAGCTTGGAAAGGGATCTGTAGCAGTAAAGACAGAGGAGTCACTTACAGTTTGTTGGTTCCCACCGAGGCATGGCGGAGGAGGCACAGCTGTGCAGAGAGCCCGGGTTGCTAATTTATATATTGAAAGGTGGAGCAGCAGCAGTGTTTATGACTAAACCCGTCAACATTTCACTTCCTCCCGTTGTGTGAAGACCGGCTTTGGCTTAAAAAACTGCCTGAACTTTCAGTTTCTCTTGAAACTTGGAGATGTTTGTCAAAGTACTGGATGGAGTTATTTTAGTAAATCAGTGATGTTTCTATATTCCCTGAGCGAAACACTAGCTGATCTCATTTACCTGAAGCTTTGAGAAAGAAAATGTTCTCTATTTTTAAAAATAGCTTTGCTCTCTTGAGCATGCCCTTTCTGTATGCCTTGGCTTTAGAAGATGGGCTGACTTATGTTTGAGTTGTCTTATTCATTGCCACTGAAATAATACATGGTGATTTGTATACCTCATATAAGGTCTGCCTCATCAGTACCCTGGCCCACCCTTTACTAATTATTTAGTTTTGTGGATTTAACCCTGTAGTCCTATTGGCACAATCGAGGGCAAAATGAAGATCCAGAAAGTCATCGGATACCTGAAATCCTTTATTAAATTGGATTTTACTTACCCTACATCCATTGTTAGAAATGACATTCCCAGATTGTTAGAGCTGCAGAATTCTGGAACGGGAACCCTATCTTTCTGTAATGAATTTGTGAACGAAGAAGTTCTTTGAACACAGTAGGCAAAAGGCTGGGATGTCAGCACTTGACACTTCTATGCCTTTCCTCTACTAGGCTATCTTTTTATTGTTCTATTTCTTTTCCTTTTGGCAGGTGAGTTGGGAATTAGCTAGCAGATCTGTTTTAAGTGGGTAAACTGCAAACAACAGATTTTTAGGTATTTCCCTTATAGGATATGGCTGTTAAACAGGAAGGATGTGTCAATTATGTGGTAGGCAGCAGAATAAAACAGGCAGAACAGAATTATTATCAGATTCACAGACTGTAGCAACTTTTTGCTTCTAAACTCCTGAATTTTCAGAGATGGAAATAGGGTGAGAAAGATCAGTAAAACTTGTTGCATTCATTCACTTAACAGATATGTGAGCGCCTGCTTTGTGCCAGTAGTGGGCACTGAGAAATAGAGCTTTGAATAGGACAGATGTGGTCCCTGCTCCGAGGCACCTTGTGGTCTAATGGGGCTGGTAGATACTAAATATGTAATCCCACTGTTAATTAAAACTGTGATAAGTATTCCTAAGAAAATGTGCACATATGGTGGGAGTATGTAATAGGGAGACCTGGTATAGTCTGGACTTTCTTAGGGAAGTCCTTTACCTGAAGGATGAATAGGCATGATCCAGGTGAAGGTAAAGCAAGAGGGGGAAGGGAGAGCACCTAAAGCAGAGGTAGGGCAGGAGCCTTCCTCTTGGGAGAGCAACAGAAGGCCAGTGTGGCTGGGTTGAAGTGAGGCTGGAGGTGGAGGCAGAGGCCAGTGTAGTGGTGCAGAGCCACTGAAGAGCTTAAGCAGAGAAGGGACATAATAATGGTTGGGTTTTTAAAAGATCGTGTTCAGATCCTACACGAGCAGGTGATTTGAGGGGGCAAGAGTGGATCTGTTAGAAGGCTATTACAAGTGGTCCAGGAACAAGATGGTGGTGGCTTGGAATAGTATCATAGTAGTAGAGATGGAGAGAAGTGAATGGATGTAAGAGGTATTTAGGGAGGTAGACTGCATTGAACTTGGAGAATGACTGAGATAGGAAGAGAAGGGGACAATGCTTGGATTTCTGGCTTCAGAAACCATATGGATGACCATCCTTGTTCCTGAGCCAGACCTACTGTGGGAAGAGCAGATTTTGAAAGAAAGATCATGGTTTAGTTGTTGACATGCTGAATTTAAGGGTTGGAGTAACATACAGGTGAAGTTAAATCAATAGATCTGATGATCGAAGGGAGATCTGGGCCATGCATAAAGTTGGGAGTCGTCTGGGATGGACTGAAGTCATGAGAGAGAATGAATGGTAGCAGGGAGTGGGGAATGGACATTCGACTAGGAGTAACGAGAGAGACCAGTTGAAAATGTATGGAAATGATAACATCAAGCATGAAGGGCCATGCCCAGTGCTAAGGAGAAATCTGGTTGGAAAATGCATGGATTTAGCAGCCATGAGGTTGGATTTAGCAACCAAGATTGGCATCTCAAGCAGGAGCAATTTCAGTGGAGTTGTGGGGACAGAAGCCAATTTTGAACACTAGATGAATGCATTGGAGGCAGGAATATGAAGACACTGAGTATGGATACCTTTTTTGAGAAGCTGGGCTCAAAGAGTAGAGACAGAGGAGACCTGCAAGAGGTGTGTAGGATCCAGGCATATAGCTCTAGATCTAAACGTCTCTATGTTTCCATATTTAGAGATGGAAGGGAAAGCATATTTAGTTGCTTAAGGTTACTGCGAAGACAGGTGGGATGTAACCCAGAACCCATGTGAAGGGACGGGCATTTATCTCCAGCATTCAGAAGGAGAGGAAGAGGAGGGGGTGGATACAGCTGCAGGTGCAGGCAGATGTGGAGGTTTGGAGTGGGATGGTAAGTGATACGCTTCTGAAAATTTCTGTTTTCTCTGTGAAGTAGGAGGGAAAGTCATCTTCCCAGATGAAGGGAGTGGAATCAGCTTGCTGGGTAAGATCAGTTCTCCAGCTGTGCTTGGCAGCTACCACAGCAAGCATGGAATAGGCCGCTAGGTAAGTTCAGCCAAGCTTGAGGTTTAACTCTGTAGGAATAATAAAAGGACAAGCAACACGAAGGCTAAGGACATTAACACATGGAGGAATGGTTTCAGTGGCGTTTCAGTGGAATGAAGATAGGTTAATGCTGATGGAGAATGACCTGGCAGTGTCAGGGGGCAATAAACAGGGTAGTGGGAGTACCTGAATAGGGAACTAGCTATGAGTGCTTCTCCAACTGTAATGCTAATGTGAATCACCTGGGGATTTTAGTAAAATGCAGATTCTGATTCAGCAGGTCTGGGCTGAGGCCTCAGATTCTGCATTTCTGACAAGTTCCTGTCATGCCAGCCTCTCCTGCCCGTGGATCACACTTTGAGGAGAAATTAAAGGGTTGTGAAGGCCAGGTGTAGTTGTGCATGCCTGTAATCCAAACACTTTGTGAGGCCTAGGTGAGAGGATCACTTGAACTGAGGAGTTTGAGACCAGCCTGGGCAATGTAGACGTCATCTCTACAAAAATTTAAAAAATTACCTGGGTGTGGTGGCTCGTGCCTGTAGTAGCTACTTGAAAAGCTGAGGCAGGAGGATCACCTGAGCCTGGGAGGTCGAGGCTGCAGTGAGCCGCGATTGCACCACAGTGCAGCCTGGGTGAAAGGGTAAGATCCCACTGTCTCTTAAAAAAAAAAAAAAAAAAAAAAAAAAGATTTCGGGCAGAGACTGGGATGCCTGAATTATAAATCCTTTGAAATGGCATAATCTCAAGCGATAACTCACATGGCCCAGGGTATGACAGAGTGAACAAGAAGGCCTAAGAATTAAAAGGCTTCCTGATCATCATCTTTAGGGATTAATGATGACTTGCACTGATTATCGCCAACACTTTTCTAAGCACCTTGCATGTATTACCTTCTTTAATCCTTATGACAGCCTCCAGTGAGGTATATTGTGATCCCATATTCTACACATGAGGAAAGTAAGGCACACAGAGGTCTTTCTCAAAATCATGCCTGCTTGTACGTAGTGGGGCCAGAATTCAAACTGGGGTGGTACAGTTTCAAAGCCTAGTGCTCTGTGTGATTGGATGCCGTATTGTCCTCGGATGAGAGAAGTTGGGGCTGTATAGAAAGTGTGAGGTGGGAGGATCATTTGATCCTGGGAGTTGAGACCAGTCTGGGCAATATAGTGAGACCCTGTCTCTACATAAAATAGAAAAAGAAAAAAAAAAAAGGATTGTGAGCCAGATATTAGCATTGCCTGTGAATGAAGTTCAGCATGTCTAGGAGAGTGCTAGGCCCAGTACTACTAGGCTTTTTACATGTTATCCCATTTAATCCCCACAACCGTCCAACAGAGTCTATTTCATACCCATTCTACAGGTAAGAAAAATAAAATTTAGGAGGTTAGGTAGTTGATAAATGGAGGAGTTGATAATTTGATCTAAACTGGTCTGGATTAAAAGCCCATTCTTCCTTTATACCGAAGTTTATCCCATCACCATATAGAAATGGAAAGTCTCTTCTAATTCTTAAATAGGTTATAGTTACCATGGGAGTAATCTCCCCCTTGCACTGACTCAAGCCACATACTGAAGATGATGTGTTATGAACAAGATGGAGACCAGGCTTCTGGGCTCGGCTCTGTTTCTAACTAGTAAATTTGCACACTATCTCTGTAGGTCTCATACCTTTGTCCCTGTAGATCATTATCAGAGCTATATTTTATAAGTTTAAGGACAATTATTACGGCTCTTTTTATATTAGTATCTACTGTATGCTCAGCGCTTGATAGGTTATCTCTAGTACTTACACTAGGATACAGATTGTCACCAATTTAAAAGTGAAAAAGCTGAGGCCTGGCCTAATACCTCTCAGTCCACAAAATGGCAAAGCTGAGATTTCTCCCGAAGTGTGTCTGACTCTAAAGCTCATGTTCTTGCCATCTTCCCAGCTGCCTCATCTTTTTCTATAGCCTCATGGTGGATCCTGCTTACAGGTGCATATGGTACCATATGCTGGTATTTATCAAACTTTCAAAACCTGAATCCAGAGTGAGGCATGCATTTTATATTGATTTCGAGAAGTGTGCACACACACATTTGCATATGAGTACCATGTACATACTGACATCACTCAAACAAGTTTTATGAAATAATGCTTTTGTTTTCTGCTTGCTGTGCCTTGGCTTTCTTTTCCTTTTCACTTCAGTTTAGTCAGTTTGTATTAATATGCTCGTTAAACTCTAATGAATTGATTTAACCATCCACCGATGGGTTGTAGCCCTCAGTTTGAAAAGCACTGCTGCAAATTATATGCCTACCTTAATTTCTTGATATGATTACCCCAAATCTTCCATTCTCCTTCTCTCCTTATTTTTTAATCTCTGAATTTAATGAAGACTATCTCTCTGATTATATATGTAATGGTGTTAAATCTAAATCAACCCTCCCGCCGCCATATGGCAACGACCTTTCTACCAAGTGGGAAACTATTTTATTACTTTGTTCTGAGAGAAGGAAAGAAAATATGTATTTTTTTCATTTGATGAAAATGCTAATATAACAAAGGAGGGAGAAAGAAGTGACATTTGTGTTTCCTTGGCTTGAGAAGATGAGAATGTAAGGCCAGGAAACACAGACAAGTTGAAACGTAGGCTGGGGAGGGACTGCGGCAATAGACTTACAGTAAAGGAAAAGTGAAACTGATTTCTTATTCCAACTCTGCCATTTAGCATTTATTGGACTCCTTCGTGTGCCAGGTACTTGTATTTTGCATATATTCTCTCAGGTGAGGAGACAGAGGTATGGAAGGCTAAGTTACCTGCCCAAGATTGCATGGCTGGTAGTGAGTGGTCTAGCAGGAATTCAGACCCAGACTTCTGGAGCCAGTGCTCACTGTCACTAGGCCATAGCTGCCACTTGTCTCCACTTTTGAGTAATTCCATGTGGTCTTTATTGGGTGCCAGGCCCAGGACAGGGGACTTTTACCCCCTAGGTTTTGAATCTTGGGAGGGAGCATGCTAGAGAGTGAAAGATTGGAGTCAATTCGTTCCACAAGGGCAGCCAGAGGAACTCCTTATTAGTCCCTGCTTCTCCCATCTTTAGAGTTCATTTGGTTTCTGTCTCTATTGAGTTCTGGTTGTTCTTTTGATTACAAGAAGTACTCCATTTCCTTTAAGTAAATTTATTTATTCTTAAAATTATGTTGCTTGAAACTAAGAATGAGCCCTAATAGGCACAGAGGAATAATTTAACTCTTCCTGTTTCCTCATCTGTAAAATAAAGGAAAAGGGCACACATATTCCCTGACCCCTCTTAACTCTCTCATCTTTAGCTAGAATTGGGTTCTAGTGATTCTCAAATGGACGTGTTCTAGAAGAGGCTGGCTGGCCCTGTGTTGGAGAAGCAGAAGTTTTAGTAATTAATTAGGTTAATATGAACTTTATAGTTATATTTTTTCTGTATTCCCTGTATAACTGTGACTCTATTATTTGTGAATTTATTTAAAACATAAAAATGACAGTGATGACTAGATGAGGTCTCTTAGCACACATGCCCTATGCAGACCTGCGAGTCCCCTGCTCTCTGCTCACTCAATAGTTGAAGGCCTGGGTAGGAATTCTGCCACATGTGAGTTCTTAGCATAAAATCCTTATGGACCCTGTGGGCCTGGAGCTGGGTATTTCATTCATCTTCACACTTGTTCTCATGCTAAGAATTATCATCCTGCCACCACTTAAAGATGCCCATTCATGTTTGTGTGTCACTGCTAAAGTGCTGTCATTAAAGAAGATGTGTCATTACTCTGACTTTAAAACACATTGTTCTAACAGAATCACTATGGGAAATTCCAGACTTCTGTATCAGCTGGTGCTTTGAAAAGAGGATCTGATCTGTACTGGCCCCTGTGTTCACTTGTGGGGGAACATTAGACATGTTTGTTTCTTTTATGCTTTGATAACACCTTACAACTTGCAATAGTGGGACTTTGGAAAGACTGAAGTGATTGTGTCTGGCATGCTGTATGTAAACATTCCATTTCTACATAATGTGAAAAGGAATGAATTAGGTGAAAAGAAATGGATTTGCACAGGTGTTAGAGTACATAGATTTCCTCCGAAACTAGACATCAGAATAGAAAACCGAACTCAGTGACTTCTTGCCCTGCTATTGAAGGAGCAGCTGTTGGTCCAGGGAGCAGAGACCTAAGGGGGAATTAATTCCTCTCAGCAAATATTTACTGGGGGCTTGTCATTCCTAGAAGTCCACCCAAAAAGAGTGGGGCTAGAGGAGAATCCCAGAGAGGGTGTAAGTCATGGGCTCAGGTGTAGGGAGGTGACTTCGAGACCTGTTTCAACCAAACCTCTTATTTTAAATTTGGGTGAAGTAAGGTCTACAGAGATTGTAACTTGTTCATGGTTAGGCCACTTGGCTAACTTGAGGCCAGACTCAGGCTAAATCTCAATAACTCTCTTATTGGTTTAATACCATTATGGACATAAAATTTTATTATGATATTAAAATATAAATAACAATAGCAGACACCATGTAGCACTTCTTATGTGCCAGCACTCTTCTGAGCACTTTAGGTATATTAACTCATTTAACCCTCATCATTCCATGAAGTGGAAATATTTCTCTCATTTTTAGAGAAGAGGGCCTGTTGCAGTGGCTTGATGGCCGATTCCTATAATCCCAGTCCTTTGGGAGGCCGAGCTGGGAGGATTGCTTGAGGCTATGAGTTTGGGACCAGCCTGGGAAACATAGCAATACCCCATCTCTGTAAAAAATTAAAAATTAGCTGGGCATGGTGCCACATGCTTGTAGTCCCAGCTACTCAGGAGGCTGAGGCCAGAGGATTATTGAAGCCCAGGAAGTTGAGGCTGCAGTGAGCTATGATCATTCCATTGCACTGTAGGTGACAGAGTGAGACCCTGTATCTTAAAGAAAAAAGGAGGAAATTGAGGCACAGAAAAGGTTTAGTAATTTGCTCTGAGCCATGTATATATTAAATATACATGGCTTGGTTTCAAACGCAGGCAGTCAAATTCTACCGTTTGTTCTCTAAACCACTAGACCAAGGATCGGCAACCATATCTTGGGCTTTATGAGCCATAAAACTCTGCGGGGGGTAGTGGGAAGAGGCTGGGTTTGGCTTATGAGCTGTAGTTTGCAAACCCTACACTAGACTGTATAGCCTCAATGGGGCACAACCATTAATATCAGTGTATCCCACAGCTGCCCATGAAGAGTGAAACTCTAATTTTAAAAAGGATTGGAGGTCAGGAATTACATTAAAATGTTGTACTTTTTTGGTGTTCCTTTTGGGTGAAGCGTCCTCCTGCCAGAAAGGATGGTGTTCATCATAGCTGAGTATTGTGTTGGGAGGCTCAGAGCCAGGGGAGTGGTTTTATTCTCCTTCAGTTTTCTGGGTGACCTTGCGTAAGTCCCTTATCATCTGCCACTTATAACTCTCTGCAGTGGTGATAATGAGCCTCACCACCTGCCCTTCTCCCTCACCTAGGTATATGTCTTGGATTAATGAGGTTTTATCTGTAATGTACTTAGAGCTGGGAGTTTGGAAGGGGAAAGTATTAAGAAGGGGAATGACGGCATTCATCATTTAGTTTGCTTGCAAGTTAGAGAGTGCTTCAGGGGTGTAAGACCGTTTGTTGAATGTTTGGCACGTAGAGTCCAATTTTAAAGGAAAGACACTCCTGGTAATCTGCATGAGAGAATATGGATTTAGAGAGCATGAATGTGTGGATTGCCTGTGCTGCAGCAGGCTTTAGGCAATGGAGTTATTTAAGATGGTATTTATTTATTTCAGTTTCTAATAAGTGTGCAATAAGCAGATTCCATAGTTGACCTCTATGTCATCTCCATAAGAAAACGTAGACTTCTCTGCTAAACTATGAGTCTTAACAGTAAGGAGGACTTTTATAAATGTTTCTAAGTGAAATTACAAAGTTAACAGTTGAACCAAGAAGTCTCAGAGGGAACTGGCTGCTGCTTGCATTTCAATGAAAGGCAGAGGAAATTCATTACAGAGGTTGAAAATGTGGTTTGCATGTTAAGGCTGTAGTGGAAAAATGGGCCTTCCCAGGGGAGGTGGGAGGGAAGTTGTAGCTTACCCTTTGTGGTGAAGGTTCCTTGGCTAAGCCCACATACTCCATCTGATGCACCCTAATTTTTTTTTTAACTTTGCAAGAAAATTCTTCTCCTTCAAGGCCAAAGATGTGCATTGAACAGAAAATTTCAGCCTAGGAGAAGTTTCAGTATCTTTGTATTTTTTGTTTGTTTTGTTCTCTTGACAAAAACAATTATTTAAAAATTCAGTAGGGTGAAACAACTTAATCGTACTTTGCGAAACTAAATCTAAAATGCTATTAGTTAAGTTATAAGAAGAGCTGGTATTTAGCAAAGACATGTTAGAGTCTGGGGTAGGGTAAAGCCCTACCCAGATAAAGTCTGCATTTGTATCTTATTTAATCCACACAACAGTAACAGTCTGCAGAGGAATATTCTTGTTTGAGCACCTCTTGTATGAGGCACCTCAGTTTGCTCATCTGTAATTCTGTAATCTCTGACTCTGTAGAGATCAACAAAAATCTATTAGGTTTAAGTGGTAGAGCCAAAATCTGAATATAAGTCTTTCTGATTCCAAAATTCAAGCTAGTAGATTGACCAACAGTCCCAGTTTCCTGGGATGCGGGATTCTCAGCCCTGAAACTGGAAACGTCTTGTACAAACAGAGAATTGGTTACCCTATAAGCAGGATGCCTCCCATCCCAAGCGCTGAAGAAGTACTCATTTTCAGGAAACACTTTTTGGTAAGTCACAGAGGATGTGTCCTATGCGACTTCCCCGACCCTGCTAGAAACCATGTGTGTGCACTATAAATCCTCTGAAGATTTAAATCCTAGGGCAATTTTGGAGCCAAACAGAGAGCCTGGGAGACTGAGTTCACTGGGATTTCTAGTATGAATGCAGCCCCATTAATTGGCTCAGTTTGTGTTGATAAAACAAGAGTCACAATCTGGCTTGTAACAGTAGTATTTGTAATTTTCACTCTTGCTTTAAAATATTGCTGCCCTGTTGTACCCACAAGTGGGTACAGTCTTAGGAAAACTTGGAAGATTTCATCTATTCCAACCCCTATCCCCTTCCACATTTTCTGTGAACTCTTTGTGCCTCTGGAGGCTTTCACTGACCACCAGAAACGGGGACCATCCTGCACAAAGCTTTTGTGGCTTATCAGTCTTCCTTCAAAGCTTGGGCTCCCTTATGGATGTGTTTCTTTTCAGACAAATTATTTTAATCTGTATCCAACTTCTGAAGGACACTGTGTACTTCCACTGCCTGTAAAATACTTTTAAAGAAAGGGAGTTGACACAGAGGGTCACAGATCATGAACCCTATTATTACAAAATTAATCTTTACTCAAAAGATGAATCCATATGAACATTCTGATTTCTTTTTTCTCCTTTTTTTTTTTTTTCCTTTTTCTTATTTTTTTTTTTTTATTTGTAGAGATGTAGAGATCGGGTCTTGCTCTGTCACCCAGGCTGGGGTGCAGTGGTGCCATCATAGCTCACTGTAACCTCGAACTCTTGGGCTTAAGAGATCCTCCCACCTCAGCCTCCTGAGTAGTTGGGACTACAGGTGTGAGTCACCATGTCCAGCTCTCCTCTTGTTTTAAATATTATGACCCTAGTTCATACCCTGTCAGTGGCCTCTAGAAACTTCCTATGGTGATTGTTCTGGAAAGGGCAGGTCAAGAGAAGACAAGCAGGTCACCTGACTCCATCCCTTCTCCACTCCCCATCCCCCACCCCCACTCCCCATCCCCCATCCCCACTGCCCCACTGGTAGTGGGAGAGTTATTCCCTAAAGTACAACAATTGTCAAAGAGTGGAATGGCCGGCTGGTTCCTTGTGCTAGTGATTGCTGTTGTATTTCAGTTGTTTGGGTGCATGTTTGAGATTAGTTTTTAAGACTTATTAATTAGATTCACACAGGGGACCTTGTAATCACTTAATTACCAATGTGCTTATTGTGTAATGATGTCAAAAGGTATCTGTTTTTGGTTCATACTTTGTTCACATTTTTCTGTAACTGTGTTACAAATGAAATACTTTTCCAGAATGCGATCTTTCTTCTGTGATTGGTGTCTATTGTCTTGCAAAAGGCATAAATAAAATAGCAAGTTCTCAAGTGATTCTCATGGAGAAAGGGCTGGGGAATGGAGGGCAGAATGAAGGCAGGGGAGGAGGGCTCTGGAAGAGAGAAAGGAGATGGAGCAAGATAGGGTGGGGTGTGGGGGACACTGGCAGCAGTAGCAAAGAGGGGGGTCAAAGGAAGAGTGGGGAGCCAGTGAGGAGAGGCACAGATAGACTGAGAGATACATATGTAGAATCATATAGACAGATACAGAACAGAGATTAGAGAGAAATTCAGAGAGATAGACACTAACAGTTGATAGGAATGCATAGAAAGAGACAGAAGGAGACACCAGACCAGTAGGGATTGATCCTTTTCCTTATGATATCC
Organism: Theropithecus gelada; assembly: GCF_003255815.1. Classification (NCBI taxonomy): domain Eukaryota; kingdom Metazoa; phylum Chordata; class Mammalia; order Primates; family Cercopithecidae; genus Theropithecus; species Theropithecus gelada. Next base: position 28,438,366 of record NC_037671.1, read on the forward strand.
AAACATCTCTCATTGTACTGCTAGTCATTTTACATGTTTGCTTCTTTCTGGCTTTAAAGCTGCATGACTCATCTGTGTTTCCATGTGTGTGGACTATTGAGGAATCTGTTTTTTGGAAAGGTGAGATTTGACAGCCAGTATAAGTCATTAGGAACACCGTCTCTGGAGCCAGACCATCCAGGCTTGAATCCCAATTGCCACCAACTTGCTGGGTGACCTGCACAAATTACATAATCCCTATGTGCCTCTGTTTCTTCAGTAGGGATTATAATAGTGTTTTCCTTATAGGGTGCTGTGAGGATTAAATGTGGTAACATATGCAAACCTATTAGAACAGTGTACTCAACAGGTACTGGCAATTATTACTATGTTTGTGAAAGGATCCTGGATTCCTTTGAAGGAAAGTTCACAGAGTTAAATATATTTTTATGAATACTGAAGAGGCTACAAGTTCCTATCTGTGGCTTTTGGCCTTGAACCTTATTGCTCATGTTAGGTGAGAGTGGAGAGTTAATAGACTGAGAGTGAGGAGTTGCAGCTTCTAGTTCCAGCTCTGCCACTGACTAGCTGTGAGATGATGAGTTTCTCTGGACCTGCTGTCAGATTATACACAAACTCAGGGAATTTTAGGTCTTTAACCACGTGATATTGGGACCTTTCTGGCATGCGAGTTTTAGGATTTGTCTGTTATATCACCTCTAAGCAGAAGTTTTGTGGACCTAAGCTTTTTGGAAAGATTGGGGATTGATCATACCAGTACTCCTGGGAGAGAGAAATGTGTGTGCTGCTTTGTAAATAATAAAAAGGGAGAAATGGTGAGAATAGGGGACTGGCTTCCTATAGTCATGCTTATGATCGTGGCTGTCAGCATTATTATCTTATTTCTTTTCTTTTCCACTATGGGGGAGGAGCAATATTTGAAAGAGGGGTCATATCCTGGTACTAAAGTGGAGTAGAAGGTGCTAGATGCACTGTGGAGCTTAGTTCAGGGAAGGTGAAGATTTCATCCTTTAAGATGAGTTCTAATCTCGTATTCCGCTCCCTAGACCTAGGCAAATGGCAGTGCAAGCTAAGCCTCTCTCTAGTGCCTTTTATCTCCCTTTCCAAATTCCTCTTTATTACTGCCATGCTTCTTTTGATTATCTGATGCCTGTTACCCAACCCTGTGTGTCTCATGCAACAAAATGCTCTCTTGCCCTTTTGCAAAAGGCCTGCAAACTCTTAATTCCCTGAGTACTGCTGTATTAGCCAAGGATTAACTAGTGCTGATGACAGAACAGTTCAGTTCTCCAGGGCATACTTGGATTTAAAAAGAGCATTTTAAAAACTGTTGGAATGTTGAAAAAGGTACTCCTTCAAGCTGAGAGCTTTGTGGATCTCTCCCAGTCATGGCTGCCCTGGGCTATCCCTTCCTGCCTTCACTGTAACTGATCTTCCAGGGGCTAGAGCATGAGGAAGCAGGATTGAGTAGTAACATGTAAATATAGCCTAGTGGTTAAGAACATCAGTTCTGGTGTTAACAAAGCTGTAAGATTTAAATTATACTCTTCTTAAGAACCTTTTGAACTCTGATGCTTTTATAAACGATTTCTGCTCTAATTGAATGACCTTGAAGTGAGTTCATCACTGAGTCTCAGTTTACTCATTTGTAAAATGGGAATAATGACATCAAATGTATTTGTTGTGAGGATTAAAGTGTGCCACTCTCCTCAATGATATTCACCTATTCATGGCACATAGGAAATGCTTGATAAAGAGTAGCAACGACTCAGGGACAGCTTTATGGCTTGCAATCTGTGCAGTTGCACAGGACACGTCTGCCAGCGTCTAGAGCACAAGGAGGCACGATTGAGTAGCAATATATAGATATAGTGTGGTGGTTAAGGACACAGGCTTTGGTGTTAACAGGTAAATGCAGCCAGAAAGTGGCAGAGCCAGAATCTGAATGTAAGTCTTTCTGATTCCAAAATTCAAGCTAGTAGCTTGACCAACAGTCCCAGTTTCCCGGGATGCAAGATTCTCAGCCCTGAAACTGGAAACATCTTGTGCAAACAGAAAGAGCTGGACACCCTACAAACAGGATGCTTTCCATCCCAAGCATGTGAATTCTGTTTCTCCCCTAATTATATGACCTTGAAGTGAGTTCATCATTTCCCTGCATTGGGTTAATGCCTTATTGTTATCGTCTTGAAATTCTTAATCATATTTGAACAATGTCCCTACAGATGATGTAGCCAGTCTTGCTACTACCGGGCTACACTTGACCTCCACACACTCATCCTGGCCATACTTCTTCCCTGTCCCTCTCCTTTCTACTGCCTGGTGCTTTGTCCCATTTCCTTGCCCCCAGGGCCTTAGTAGGGTATTAAAAAAAAAAAAGGATAACTTCCTCAGGGAAAAGCTGTGATTTGGCTCACAGCATATGGAATATTCAAAGATAGACATCATCTGTTACCCACACTTTTATGAGACTGACACACTGCCTGTAGCATTGAGAAGGCACTTGTTGCCTGCACTTTTAGAAGTCATTTATTAATGGCTTCCTAGGGCATGCCAACTCTAAAATCAAGCTGCAAAAATGATACCAGGTAAAAATTGATCCTGTGAATGACTGTGATGGTGGCATTTGGGTGAAAGGTCTTGAAATGGGCTCTGTCTTTTCCCTCAATCTTCCCCACCTGCTCTTACCACATTCTCCCAGCCAGTGTCAGATTACTTCTCATCTGTCTCGTAAATGGTTCTGACTTGAATTATCCCCTACCGTGATGACATACGATTATTCAAAGAAAGATTTTATAGAAAATGCACTGTTTCTATTCAGAGTTGGGAGACTAGGGAAAGGCATAAAGCACGCCACAGGGGCACAGCCTTGATTCATTTTCTGTGCTCAGCTTAGCCGTTCAAGCCCGGGGTTGTGTCTGGGTAAAGCTGTTTGACTTTGGATAAGTCCTTTAACAACCTGAGGTCCCAGTGGTCTTGACTTTCTACAGTTTTGTTCTAATCTAGCATTCTTAAAGTAGCACATCAGCATAACTTGCTAAATAAGCACCACTTGCTAAGTACAGGCTTAGTGACAAGGAAGTTATTTGGAAAATGAAAAAAGGGCAATTCTTCCATCAGGACTTGAGAAGCCTTGGAGTTTTCTTTCTTTATTGAAAAGACTCATGAGGCCTGCCCAAATCTCAAAGTTGCAGAATGGAAAGTTTTGCAGTAAGCTTCATGGATGTGGGATCCTGGCTCAAAATCTGAATTCCTAGCTCAGCCCCTTTGTATTCATGAGGGCCTCTGCTAAGTAAAGGAACCTATAGGCATATGGGACCCCACAGGCTGTATGTATGTTCTTAGCTGAGCATCAAAAAGGAAACTTCCATAAATGTTCTAAGACTGAGAGAGACACAGCTGAGAAGCAAAGTTAGGGATGATTTTTTGGAAGCTTAGCCTGATTTCGCTCTGTGCATTATATAATATGTATATTATATAATATATATATATAAGCCTGATTTTGCTCTGTTAGCTGGAGTACAAAGAATGGAAAGCAAGAGGGCAAATGTGGGTAGTGGTTGTAATTTGGGAAGTGCAAATGAGTACTTAGTTGTTTTTTTCCATTAAGTTTACTGTTGATATAGTGAGACTTGTGACTATATATCTGCATTTTAGTATCACAGAGACCTGTTTTACTTAATCTGAATAATCTGTTGGGTTTTTGGGCTGCTGACAGGCTTCTCGTCTTGAGATTTCACCTGTGATTTGTTCTAAAAGAACTTTGATACAGGAACTCTTTAAGTTAAAACTAATTCTATGAGACCAAGAAGCTGTCCCAGGTCTTAATTCTTCTTACATGACAGGAGCCAAGCCACGTGGCCTTCTGAGGCTTCAGTATCATTAAAGCCCCGTGGAAACACCAAAGCCCACTGGGCCCACTTTTTGGCACATACTGATGCTGCTGCTTCTGTCTTACAGGTGCTTACATCATGCCGAGCCTTCCTTGTAACAGCGCGAATCCCCACCAAGGTAGGTGTTCATGAAGTCCTTCCTTCAACACTCATACTCACTCAGTGCAGACTCACACATGCACACTCATGCATAGTCACTCATGCATTCTTAAACATGTGTGCACACATACACACTCACATACTGCAACACAACACACACACGCCTCACTTACATAGACTTTTGATTTAAGCTGTGTTCAGATTTCTCTTAGCACATTCTAATTTTCCTTCCTTCTTCCCAGAAGCACCTAAAGGCTGTAATGACAAACATCTTTTTTACTCCTTTGTTCCCTCTCTTTGTGTAAAGGCATCCCAAGAAAATCAGTGAAGGATTTTGTGCTGTATGTCCCTAAGGCTCCATGTCCCAGTTATTTTTCTCTCTCAACTGGGGCTTGATTTCCACTTTATTCAAGTCTACTTCTTATTTCCTTTGGATCAGTACTGGCAGGTTTTTCTAAGACTGTAGACATGTGGGAAATAACCTTCATAACTCCAAAGAGTATATTACCAGAAATGTAACCATCTCAGCTGTTCTCCATCTACTCTGATGTTGCTTATAGGAAATAACAAGGCGCCACTCTGTTCTTTAAAAGAGATATATAACATTTTTCATGAGATGTCCTTCATTACTTGGTGCAGAATTCGAACTGATAGTTTGTGAATTAATCATAATAATGACTTACTTTGTTTATGTTAACTAAAAGGAGTTTATCATTTTTATAGGATATGGACTGAATGGTCATAGGAAATTGGGATTTTTTTCCTAAAAAGGTGATAACATTTACTGGAGTGTTGTTTTAGTAAATAACTTGCTCCTTAACAGAATCTCATGAGAGCCATAAGTCTTATTATTATCCCTTTTATTGATGAGAGAACTGAGGCCCAAGGAGGTTCAGTAACTTGACCAAGGTTAAACTTCCACTAATACGTGGCACATGAGTGATTCTAATCAAGGGAGGCTGGCTGCAAAGCCTCTGCTTCTGTTATTGCTAGAATCTAATAAGTTATTTAGTAAGTATGTAAGTATACAGTCTCATTTATGTCTCACAGTAACCTTGTAGGTGAGTGATTAGAAAATAGCTAAAAGATGCAAAGTTGGCTAGTCTAAAGATTCACAAGTAATGAATGGGAGAAAGAGAAATTAGACTCACCATGTCCTACTTATTTCGACTTTTTACTGAGCTGAACTGCTTCCCCTGCCGGCATATCCAGGAAAATGGGTAAGGTCTGGTAGATGCTTTCAGCCTTATCCTGCTATGATGTTTGGGCCGCAGTGTTATTTGCTGATTAGGCTTTTCTTGTTTCTTGAAATTTAACGTTTAGCCACTGTTTTGTAAATTCTGACTTAGGTGCCAAGTTAGGGCGCTATAATGTTATTGGTACAAATGAAATGGATCTTTTAGGACTTGCAGTCTTATGATTTGCATGATTTGCACAGACTTTTGGGAAGATGCCAATGCAGTGTTTGGTAGTTATAGGCTTAGGATATCTGTGGCCTTTTTTTTTCTTTTTTTCTGATCATACAAATGTTAACTTTTATAAAGTTTCTCCAAGAAATGAGGCTTTTGGCCCAAGCCCCTTTAGATAATATAAAGTGAGCCTATATGTTTATTATGTTTTTTAAATAAATTATTATGTCGATGAAGTTAGACTAAACTATACATTAAAATACCTGAAGGCATGATATGAGGACTTTAATTAGACATTATCCCACTGGTAAGAAATTAATTACAGAAGGAAATTTTATGGGCTTAGGAAAATATTCAAGCACCCTATTGAATAGAAGACCCCTAAATAATATGCATACCCTAACACGCTGTGACACAGTGGAAGTGTGTTACCTCTTGTGAAGTCACCTGCCTGCCTTCTGCTGGATGACTTTATTCTGCTGCCTCCTTGCTCTGCCCCTGAGGAAAGGCTTGGCTCCGTCCTGTGATATATATAATGTTTCAGAGCCAGCCCCTGGCCAGGGTAGTTTGAACATTGGTTCTGATTTCTGATATTGTTAACATCACAAATAAAGAAAGGCAGATTTTCTTCCAAAGTGATCTGCCTGCAGCTTTGCAGCTTTCCCCCTTAGAGAAGGCTGGTTTTAACGTGCCACCTTACGTCTTGACTGAGAAGTAAAACCAATGTCAACAATAATAATTTTCTGGAGAAATAATTATATTTAGAACATTAGTGTAAAGCATTGACTATGACATATATGTCTTCTCTTTGGGAGCTGATTAATTAAACATGCTTTCTCTTGTCATTTTATTGTGAAATATACAACATGTATAGTCAAACGCACAAAACAGAGATGTACATCTCAGTAATTAACTACAAAGCAAATACTTCTGCAGTCACACCCAGATAAGGAAATAGAACTGTCCTGTCATCCCAGAAGGCCCTAACTTTTCTTTCAGGGGGTGGGTAATTATGAGATCAAAGAAGGGTTTGCAGAGAGGGCGGGTTGAAAAATCACCCATCAGCCAGGCAAATAAGGGGTTTTATACTGATCAAAAGGCTTAGCAGTTTGGAAGACCACAGTGCATTTGGGGAGTTGGAGTGCGGGCTGAGGGTTGTGGAGGAGGCAGTGGTGGGAGGGAAACAGCTCAGCAAGGCAGTCAGGGTTGAGGCCTGGCTGAGGGGCTGAAGCGTGGACTGCTGCCTGGGGAAGAGCGGGAGTTACTGAAGACAGCCTCTTTATCATATTTAGATCTGCTCTGTTGCTTGTGGGATGGGCACTGTCTTGCCAGGGTGTGGGTGTGAGGTGAGCAAGAGATTGGTGGAAAGGCTATTGACAATCTGGGTTAAGTTTTTCCTCTTATCTAATAATTCATTAATTTCTGTGGTGATATTTAATGAGTATAATTTCTAACTGAAAAATGTCCTCAAGTCTTCATGCAGCCTACGTCTGCCTCAGCTTCTTCTTAACTAGTCTTCCTGCTTCTTCCTGCCCATAAATCTAATCCAGTGACATTGTTTAAATTGTCTTTGGGTGGGTTGAAGTGGAGTGGATGATGGGTTGTGGGGACTAGGAGCAAAGGCCTAATAAAAATAGCCATAGGTGAGATAAGAGAATGATTTGAACCTTTCCGTGACGTCTTTCAGTATGTTTTAGAGACTTCCCTCCCCACTATTAATAATAACCCGGGACTTCGACTAATCACAGACTCAGCCAGTCATCCTTATTGATTACTAATACTGCAGGATCTGCTCCTTTTAGTTTCTTCCTTGTCCTAGTTCTTTTAACACCTCAATGCCTTTGCAAATTCGTTTTCCTCTGCCTGAATTTCCCTCTGCACTCCATGTTTGCTTGAGGAACTTGAAGTCATTCTTCAGGGCTTAGATGAAATGTCACCACTCTTTCCTGCCTCCCCAGCGCTTTGTTATTCTACTCCAGGGAAAGCACTCAGGTACAGTAGAAGCATCTTAGTTGACCTCCAACTAATCTTGCTGAGCCAAATTGACCAAAGGTGGCCATTCCTATCCCTGATGATGCTGACTGATGCTGGCTGCATTTTCATAGCTGTTAGCATGTAAGAGAGGGTACGTGCTCACACCTATTCACACCTGCTCCCTTCCACTGAATGAGATGCTCATTGAGGGTCATGGGTTTATTCCTAAAGCAGTTATAATAGCAAATGTTTTTAGTGAAACATTTTAGTGAAAGATATTTTATGTAGCAATGAAATATGAGTGCAAAAGAAGAATATCTATGACATTGAATATTGATAAAAATGAATTACTTAAATTGCTGTTTTAAAGACTAGACAACTTTATAGTTGGGGGAGGGGTGGTGAGGAGCATAATAATTGAGAAAATGTCTGCCGTCATACTGCTTTGCAAGTATTTTGCAGTTCTGCATTTTTAAAGAGACTTACATTGGAAGCTGGAAGCCATGCTTGTGAGTATGGCTTATGCAGAAAGGCCACTGGAGGGCCAGCCAGTGGGCTTAACTCAAAGAAAAACTTTGGCGCAATATTAAAGGATAGTGAATGAATATTTATTCATAAACTTTAAATTAAAATAAGGAAGGTATGTATACTTTTTAGAAAATAATTCCCTGCTTTAAATGACTTCAAAACCAAATTATGTATAAATCTTGATAATCATAGGTAAGAAAACTTCTACTCTAATTTAATGCTTTTAAATGTGTGCCTTAAATGCTGCATTTAACTCTTGGAGGACAAAACAAATGTCTCAATCCTCTTTGTATTTCCAATACTGGCACACAGTAGGCTTTTCCTAAGTGTTTGTCAGTTGACGAAGTGAATAATGAATGAGCGAGTTCTCTTTATACTTCCAGAGCTCATCAGTATACTTTGTGATGTTTAACTGGAGATTCAGGGGTTTTCTGCCCAGTATTTACTTCCCTCCCCACTATTAATAATAACTTCATCAGTATACTTTGAGATGTTTAACTGGAGATTCAGGGTTTTTCTGCTCTAAAATTTATTCTACCAATGTATCATGGTACAACATAGCACCAGGGAGCAGAACTAAATCCCTTGTGGATTTGGTTCTGGATGTGTTCTTTTATCATTATATTTCTAGGTTTAATGTGGGAGGGTAAAATAAATTGATTCAACTTGGTCCCCCGCTGTCTCTAGCTCCATGCTCTGTGATTATTTGCTGAAATGGGAAAAACTGGGAAGAAAAATTAGTGGCTCTTTATCAGGAAAAACAGGTAAAGAGTGAAAGACTGGGGATATTTTAAAGAAAAAAAAAAAAACGCTGCTGATTACAGGAGAAGAGAGGGGCACTTGTTAAAATAGAAAGGATACAAATAATCATTTGTTCACATGCAGAGAGAGAGGACTTTTGTTTAACTCTGTGCATTTCATTTAAGCACAACTTAAAATTCCTGAATATTGTATTTGTGTAAATACGGATTTAATTTGGGTAAACATAGATTTATTTCTCTAAATCCATTCAAACTGTGAATTTTTATGGAAGACAGTAGAAGGATGGCTGACTCTGATAAGTGGTCAGAGTGTAACAAATAGCTAAAGGTTTAGAAAGAAGGGAAAACCAACATTGACTTTATCCTGATAGGACTTTCTGAAGCAAAATTTTGAAGTGAAAAAGGGAAAAAAGTGTTTAGATGGTTCCTTCCATACATTCATTTTTCAATGAATAAATAGTGTATAAGTGCAAAAACTTATTAGGTTTGTGCAGAAGTAATTGTGTTTTTTGCTATTACTTTTAATGGCAAAAACTGTGATTGCTTTTACACCAACTTCTACTATTGTGTTTGTCTCTGGATAAAGTTTTAAAAGTTGGGCATGCAGCTTCCTTTCTTTTCTTTTCTTTTTTAGTAGTGTAAGTAATACTTTTTCTGAAATTTGATAAATCATGTTTCTGTCTTGTTGAATGAATGGAGATATTAAACCAGCCCGCCTTCAGAAGCTGCCCGATGTCTTATTTGCTCTTGGACTGTTTCTAGTTGTAGGATTTGTTTTTTACCTTGAATTTTATGTTTTAAAACCCTCATTACAGGTCTTTTCTTTCCTCCTTTCCCCTCAATTGCAGCTTGAGTTAACCTTCAGCTACTTGGAGATTCATGGCGTCATCTGCAGCAAGTCAGCTCAGGTGAGTGTCAAAAACAGATCACTGCAAGGTCATCTTTCTTGAATTCCTGAAACCCTAAAATATTCCTTGAGACAATGTGGATAAACAAGGTTAGGGAAGATTAAATTTTCAAAATGAGAGACTAAACACTGGCTGTGTGGACAGGAGTTGGAAATTCATTCTGATAAGGGAAACACATTCTCCATAACTCAGTTTGTGAAGAACTAATTAGCTCTTATAACTGGCAATGTAAACGTGAGAGTACTGTTCCTTATAGAGTTTGTACAACATGCTTTGACACTAAAATTTCATAGCAATTACATAGTACTATATAAGGTTTTAGTGGGAATATAGTGATAATTTTTTGGAGTTAATAAAATGCAGATTTTAAAAAGTAGCTTTATTGGGCTATAACTAACTGCGGTAAACCAAAGTGTACAATTTGATAAGTGTTGACATATGTATGACTCTCTCGGCCCTCTTCCCCATCTGCAGTCAATCTGCAGGTATCTACTTTTGATTCCTGTAGAGTAGTTTGCATTTTAAAAATTTTATATGAATGATGTCATACAATGTATACTCCTTCCTGTCTACCTTCTTTCAGTCAGTTTAATTATTATTATTTTAATTTTTTATTTTATTTTTAGTTCTGGGGTACATGTGCAGGGTATGCCAGTTTGTTACACAGGTAAATGTGTGCCAAGGTTTGCTGCACCTATCCACCCATCACCTAAGTATTAAGCCCAGCACGCATTAGCTATCTTTCCTAATATTCTCCCTCCCCCAACCTCAGTTTAATTATTTTGAGATTGATTTATTTTGTCGCATGTCTCAATAGTTTATTCTTGTCATTGCTGAGTAGTGTTTAATTGTGTGGCTGTATTACGGTTCGTTTATCCATTCACCCGATGAGAGGGACATTTGTATTGTTTCCCATTTTGGCTGTGTTGAATAAAGCTGCTATGAATATTTAAGTACAAGTTTTTGATTGGACATGTACTTTCATTTCCCATGTGTAATTACCTAGGGGTAGAATGGCTGAATCATATGATAGCTGTATGTTTAACCTTTTAAGAAACTGTCACACTTTTCCACAGTGGTTGTACCATTTTACATTGTCAACAGCAGCATATGAGAGTTCTAGTTCCTCCACATCCTCCCCAACACTGGTATAGTCAGTCTTTTTAATGTTAGCCATTCAACAGGTATGTAGTGCTTTTTCATTGTGGTTTTAATTTGCATTTCCCTAGTGACAGAACATGTTGAGTATCTTTTTATCTGTTTAATTGCCATCATGTATTTCCTTCTGCCATTACAAAAATTGGGCTGTTTGTTTTCTTATTGAGTTTTGAGAGTTTTAAAAAAAACACATTCTGGATACAAAGCCTTTATCAGATATCTTCTCTCAGTCTGTGGCTTGTCTTTTCATTCCCTTAACAGTGTCTTTCAAAGAGGAGAATTTTTTTTTTTTTTTTTTTTTTGAGATGGAATCACTTGTTCTGTCGCCCAGGCTGGAGTGCAGTGGTGCCGTGGCGGGACCTCAGCTCAGGGCAAGCTCCGCCTCCCGGGTTCACGCCATTCTCCTGCCTCAGCCTCCTGAATAGCTGAGACTACAGACGCCCGCCAACATGCCTAGCTAATTTTTTGTATTTTTAGTACAGACGGGGTTTCACTGTGTTAGCCAGGATGGTCTCGATCTCCTGACCTCGTGATCCACCCGTCTCAGCCTCCCAAAGTGCTGGGATGACAGGCGTGAGCCACTACGCCTGGCCAAAGAATAGAAGATTCAAATGTTGATGAAGTTCAATTTATCAATATTTTCTTTTACGGATTGTGCTTTTAGTATCATATTGAATAAATCTTTTCTTAACTCAGGGTCACAGCATGTTCTGTATCTTGCAGAAGTTTTACAGCTTTCGGTTACACATGTAGGCCTATGATCCCTTTGGAAGTAATTTTTGAATATAAAGCTATGTATAGATCAAAATTTTTTTTAGTTTGTCTTTTTTTTCTCGTATTTATATTATATTCACTTGTTCCAGTAACATTTGTTTGAAAGACTATTGTTTCCTCACTGAGCTTGTTTTCACCTTTGTTGAAATTCTGTAGTCCGTTTAAGTGTGAATCTGTTTCTGCACTCTTTGAATCCCGTCTCTTTGCTACTATCTTCATGCCACTCTTGTACTCTATTATTGTGGCTTGTTTACAACAAAGTTTGAAATCAGAGAGTGTTATTCCTCCAACGTTTTTCTTCTTTTTCAAAATTGTTTCAGTGATTCTAGGTCCTTTGCAATTCCATGTGAATTTTAGAAACATCTCCGTTTCTATAAAAAGCTGGCTGGAATTTTGGCTGATGTTACAATGAATTTTTAAATGACTTTGGGGGAAGAACTGATGTAATGTACAGTCTTCTGACCTAAGAAAACTATATATTTCTCCATTTGTTTAGGTCTTTTTCAGTTTTTCCTGAGTGTATTTTGTTGTAGCTTTCAGTGTACAGGTCTTACACATCTCTAAATTCATTCCTAAGTGTTTAATATTTTTTGATGCTGCTATAAATTGTGTTATTTTTTAAATTTCAGTTGTCCCTTGCTGGTATTAGAAATATAGTTGATTTTTGCATGTTGACCGTATATCCTGCTATCTTGCTTTACTCGTGTATTAGTTCTAGTAGCTTTTAAAAATAGATTTCATCAGTATTTACAAAAATGTCATTTGTGAATATGGATGGGTACCTTTTATTTTTAACATGGGTGTCTTTTATTTCTTTGTCTAGTCTTACTGCTGTTGGGAGATATTCCTCTATTGGTGTCATACTCCTACATATTTTGCTGAGTATGCCAGGAATTTAGTGCCATGACTACTCTTTGCCCAGGCTATTTCTCAGGGTTGATTGCAGTGAGCATCCTTGTGGGATGGTGGAATAGTTCTCTGTTGAACAAAGAACAGGCTTGCTTACTTCTTACTATGAAAACAGTAGATTTCCAATGTCCAAGGGTTCCTTTCTTGTAAGCAGCCTACTGTGTGTGCAGGCATCCATCTGAATCCCTTCATGTCACCATGTGGGACTTTGAGGGCAGGGGAATCTATCCAAATGTGGTGCACATGCCTTTTGTTGTGCCATTAATCATAAAATCCTATGTCTCTGACCCAGGTGTCTCCTGTCTTCGGCAGCATCAATGAAACAGTAATAGGCTAACTTACTGGCTTACAAGTAGGATAAAATCTCAGACCTTGACAATTGTTCTGGTACCTATAAGACAGTGCTGAATGGCAGTGGCAAGATCAGACCTTCTTGGCCTTTTTCCTCATCTTTGAGGGAAAGTATTTATTCTTTCACCATTAAGTGTGATGTTAGCTGTAGGTTTTTAAAATAGATGCCCTTTATCTGTTTTAAGAAGTTTCTTTCTATTTTTAGTTTGCTGAGAGTTTTAATCAGGAATTAGTGTTGGATTTTGGCAAATGTTTTTTGTCTATTGAGATAATTGTGTGGTTTTCTTTCTTTTTTTAAGCTTCCTAAAATGGTGAATTATATTGATTTTTTTTTAATATCAAATATTTTATTCCTAGGGTAAGTCTCATTTGGCCATGATGTATTATTATTATATATATTTTTGAGATGGAGTCTCGCTCTGTCACCAGGCTGGAGTGCAGTGGCACAAGCTTGGTTCACTGCAACCTCTGCCTCCTGGGTTCAAATGATTCTCCTGCCTCAGCCTCCTGAGTAGCTGGGACTGCAGGTGCGCGTCACCAAGCCCAGCTGATTTTTGTATTTTTAGTAGATACAGGGTTTCACCACGTTGGCCAGGATGGTCTCAATCTCCTGACCTTGTGATTCGCCCACCTCGGCCTCCCAAACTGCTGGGATTACAGGCGTGAGTCACGATATATTATTCCTTTTATATATTGTTGAATTCCAAGTGTTAAAATTTTGTGAATAGTGTTTTGCATCGATGTTTGTGGGAGTGATTGGTTTGTCATTTTTTTTTTTTTTTTTAAACATTTTTGACTGGCTTCTCTATTAGAGAATCATGGATTTATAGAATGATTCTACATATTTCTTCTCTATACAGGAGGAAGTAATTCCTCCTCTTAAATTTTTTCTGTTGAGGTGGTAGGTGGTATTAATTTTTGTCTTAAATGTTTGGTTGAATTTACTGGTGAAGTTATTTGGGCCTTGAGTTTTCTCTTTGAGAAGGTTTTTTTTTTTTTTTTTGGTGAGACAGGGTCTCACTCTGTTGCTCAGGCAGGAGCCGCAGGGGTGCAATCTCGGCTCATGGCAACCTTGGCTTCTTGTGTCCAAGCCATCTTCCCACCTCGTCCTCCCAAGTAGGGACTACAGGCATGCACCACCATGCCCGACTCATTTGTGTATTTTTTTCTAGAGACAGGGTTTCTCTGCATTGCCCAGGCTCGACTCAAACTTCCGAGCTCAAGCGATCAACCCCCCTTAGCCTCCCAGAGTACTGGGATTACAGGCATGAGCCGCTGTGCCTGACCAGGGAAGGTTTTAAACTGCAAATTCTATTAATATTCCTTAATGATATAGATCCATTTGTATTTCTCTTGTTGAATGAGCTTTGGTAGTTTGTGTCTTTTAAGAAATTTGTTTATTTTATGTAAGTTGTTGAATTTATTGAAATAAAGTTGTTAACAATACCCACTTGTTATACTTCTAATACCTGTATAACAAGTATAACAGTATTGGGAATATCATTCCCAATACTGGTAATTTGGTTATCTCTATCTCTTTCCATTTCAGTCAGGTTAGAGGTCTACCAAATTTTTTGATCTTTTCAAACAACTTTCTTTTTGGTTCCATTGGTTTTCTTTATTGATTTCATTGATTTTTTATTTCCTATTTCATTGACTTTTGCTCTGATCTTTATTCTTTCCTTCTACTGTTTGTTTTAGCTTTTAAAACTACAGTGTGTGTGTGTGTGTGTGTGTGTGGAGTTTGTTGGTAATGTTCTTTAAAATTGTCAAAATCGTCACTGTGTTTTTTGAGATTTCATACAAACTTTTGGGACTTTTCCACAGTTCATCTTAAAGCAATGTTTTATCTTACGTGTTTATCATTTTCCAGAAACTGGAGTTTGAAAGAAAAATCACAGCAACATATGTTTGCCCAAATGGTCAAACATATGCAGGAGTGAATGATCACTCATGAATGATGACATAATGACATAACCAGGGTCTTCTTGCTAGTCTTAATTCAGGAATGTTTATGTTTATGATTTGAGGGCTGGGATGGGAGCAGAAGGGCATTAGCGAAATGTTAATGCCAAGGTTATGTTCAAAATATGATTTCACTGTGCTATTTAATTATGAGAAAGGGTGTTGATGCAGCAAGACTAATTTTCCCATGTGGCTGCCAAAATTGGTCTTACCACACTTGTAGTCTTGCCCCTTTCAATATGCCTACCACTCCGAGGAACTGTGTATAAAGCCGTCTGTCTCAGCCCCTGTCAGTATCAATACCAAAAGAACAGATTTACAACAGTGCTTCAATTTAACTTTGTCCCACACTATGGACCTTTGAGATGAAATTATAGTGGATATTGGCACTGCTTCTGTAAATGGCCTAGCAGTTCAGAGACTGGCAATACCAGTAACCTAATGGTATTCAAAATTTGCTGTGTTTTGGAATTGCCTGAGATTATTTTTAAAAATATACTTTCAGCAGTACCCTTCTCTCTGTCACATCACACTTCCTCATCCTCCTCATACACACACAGCATATACATAGGACAGTTAACGATAACATACGTCTGCGGTGGACTTTTTTTTTTTTTTTTTTTTGAACAAGTGTACCATTTGATTCTGTTGCATTCCAAAGGTTAAGAACCAGTGACCTGTGTAACCACTGGTTCCTTGAAGTCTCTAGTTTTAATTTTCTTTTACATAAAATCATAAGGATGGGAGTGTCTACCAGTGGCACTCAGAATCTAGCCTTGATTGGGAATTCTTTTATAATGTTCTCTGGGCTTTATTTTTTTCTCCTTGCTATTTTTTATTATCATTTAATTATAGTTCGTCAACTCGGATAAAATTCCTGAGACTTACCCACTGCATTGTGTGTAAGAGTGAGTGATTGCTCTATAGAGTTAGTGAAATGTGACTTTTACTGTTGGTATTTTCCCCTTTCTTCAGAAATGTGGGAAACCTTTATCTTATTTTACAAGTCTCTATGCCACATTATTTTCTGGTGCTCGACTTCTGTTGCCTTCATGGTATTTAAGTTGAGGCCAACAGTTATATAGTTTTGTAGTTATACAATTTTTGGACCCTTATTTTGTACAACTGAATACCTGCTATGATTTTTTTTTTTAAATTATAGGGTTAATTGTTTGCTATGTCACAGAATGATATTGATAAGCCACCCACCACCCATGGGTATTTCTTTTTTCTTTTTTTTCTCTCTCTCTCTCTTTTTTTTTTTTTTTAGACGGAGTCTCGCTCTGTTGCCCAGGCAGGAGTGCAGTGACATGATCTCAGCTCACTGCAAACTCCGCCTCCTGGGTTCACCCCATTCTTCTCCTCAGCCTCCGAGTCGCTGGGACGATGGGCACCAGCTGCCACGCCCGGCTAATTTTTTGTATTTTTGGTAGGGACGGGGTTTCACCGTGTTAGCTAGGATGGTATCGATCTCCTGACCTCATGATCCACCCGCCTCAGCCTCCCAAAGTGCTGGGATTACAGGCGTGAGCCACTGCGCCAGGCCCCCTCATGGGTATTTCTGATAGAGGAGAGAAAAACAACTCACAGGTCTGTTAGCTGGGGATTAGTAAAACGTGCTGCCCTTAAAGTTTAATCAGGTTGCTCGACCTTAAAAAAGGCGGTAGAGTGGGGTGGGAAATTTGAATCATACATAAGTTACTATGGCTTATGTCTCTGATTATTATTTTAAATGTGTATTAGATATCATGGGTTATATCCTGCTAGGTGTCTAAGGAAAATGTGTTTCAAACATTCTGTTCCTCTCCAGCTGAAGTGGGAGGGAAAAGAGTATTTGATAGGAAACTCTTTTTTTCTTTTTTTGATGAGGTGACTTATTGTGTTGGTTTCACCGCCATCACTTTGTTGCAGTCTTTACATTATGCAAAGGTGGTGACATCTTACACAGGGTTCTGTGAGTGCTTGCTTGTAAGGTTGAATTGAAGGCCTCATTTCTTCCTCCACCTGTCACCTTTTTTCCTTCTCTGTCATTCTATTCAAGCCTGTGCAATTAAAGATGATTAGGTGTTAAGATTAAGTGGAATTAGAATAAGCTAATTACTAATTACTCGCACCCAAACTGTGAACTGAATAGATGCGCTAGATGTGAAGAATGTAAAAGTACCCCCTGTAGTGAAAAATATAATTACCCATGGTGGGAAGATTGGGGGTGGGGTGCAGAGCATAGACACAATGGCAAATCAAAAGTGTCTGGCTTTTAAAAACATGCGTATGCACAGATAATGTGCATATGAAAATTATGAGCCTAATTGCACTAAGTAGATTTAGTCTTACTTAAAACATCTTATAGACTACTGGGTTGTTTAGTCTCCAGGTACAATAATGCTTGGTGCCTTTTGCAAGAGGAATATCTCTTGAACCAGCTTTTAGAAGACAAATGGAGCCTTTGCCTAGAGAATTTTAAAGGCTTTGCCTTTCATTTCTTGAGGAAGGTGCTGAAAAATATGAATTTTAATTTTTTTTACGTTCAACTAACTAGCACAGAAGTGGTGTTTATTGAATACTTATTGACAGATTCTTCTGGAGGTATTTATGAAAAAGTGACATCTTAAACATTTACATTATTTATGTCCTTTGATCTCATCATTTTGACATACCTTGCATTACTTTTCCTTTTAACAGGCATATGTTGAAATACTTACATTATTATTATTTTCAGTTTGGGCTAATTTTAGGAAAATCTAAGGCAAAATCTAAAAACTGCATTGCACATTATAAACAGTGTTCTCCATCATATTTTTGTATAGATAAAGTAAGAACAGGAAGTAAATGTGTGAGGATATTTTGATAAGTGATAATCTAAGAGGATTGAATTTTATGGGAATTTTTTGTGGGGTGGGAAGATGGGGTTTTACTATGTTGCCTGGACTGGTCTTGAACTCCTAGGGTCAAGTGATCCTCCTGCCTCAGCCCCCTGAGTTTCTGGGATTACAGGCATGCACCACCACACCCAGCTTACATGAGTGTTTTTGAGATTAAATAAAATGGCATCTTTTTTTAAGTGGCTGAAGTTCTTCTTATTTGTAATGTGTACATCTTCAACCTCTTGCCCCTTTTGTGACCTGCCCTCCTTCTCACAAGTTAATTTATACTTATTTAGAGGACTAGCTGTCTCAGTCTCAACATTTTTTGACATGTATTTTGGACATCTCCAGCAATTAATTATAGGAATGAGTCTTAGCCTGACACTAAACCTAACACCAAACATTTTATTAACATGTTACCTTAATATTCCAAGTATCCCCTCTTCTTAGAAAGATCGAAACCTTTTTGTTTTTGTTTTTGTTTTTTTAAGGCAGGGTCTTGCTCTGTCATCAGGCTGGAGGACAGTGGCACGATCTTGGCTCACTGCAACCTCCACCTCCTGAGTTCAAGTGATTCTTGTGCCTCAGCCTCCTGAGTAGCTGGGACTATAGGCACGCATCACCACACCCAGCTAATTTTTTTTTTTTTTTTTTTAAGTAGAGACAGGATTTCACCATGTTGGCCAGGATGGTCTCGATCTCTTGACCTTGTGATCCACCTGCCTCAGCCTCCCAAAGTGCTGGGATGATAGGTGTGAGCTCACCACCACACCCTGCCGATCGAAACTTTTAAAAGCATTTCTCTTTTGCTCCCAAGAGCAAAAGGTTTTAACATTTTATTTAAGCATATTATAAGGTTTCTTGTTTTTAAAATGTGTGTGTGTGTGTTTTAAAGGTAGCTTTTAGATTGCCCATGGGTACTCACAGAAAGATATAGCCATACTTATACTGCATAGCAGGGATATAAAAAGTTTGCAATACTGCAGCTCAGGACAAAATCTTGGTAAAAGGAGAGTCATGTTTGAATGTGGGAATTCAGTCTCTATCATATGGGAGTCTATTTGAATCTGCCAGCTTGGCCCTTGGAAACACTTGCTTCAGTTTCTAGATGTTTCTGACAACACCTACACCCGCTACCCAAACACTTCTTTGAGTCTTAAATTAAGTGTGTCATTTTAAGGAAGTGCTTCTTGAAAAGCTAATGCTGTGATTCTTTTGTAGTTCATGAGCGTGATGGTTGGGTGTTCACGCACGTATGTGAGATGTGCTACCCTCGAACCTTGTTAAAAGAAAAAACAGCTAATATTGTATTAGTATATATCTGTGTGACTATGTAGTTTACAGTACTGAAAATAATTTAAAACGGAAGGAACTGGACTCATTCTTAAGAAGTGTCCCACCCGGTTCTTGCAGATGGTTGTGGAAACTGAGAAGTGCAACATTTCCATGAAGATGGCATCGCCCGAGGACGTGAGTGAGGTGCTGGCTCACATAGGCACCTGCCTGAGGAAGATATTTCCTGGCCTCTCTCCAGTGTGAGTTTCCCTGGGCAGGGTGAGGAGAGCAAATAACCTGTTCTTCCTCAAAACGGCAAATACAACAATGCTTTCTTTTTACCCCTTCACTTAGTTCCTCTCTCAGACTTTCTCTTCCTCTTAAACATTAAATATCAAAACCCTTGTGTTTTGGTCTGAGGATTTCTACAAGACTGTGTCTTATTCTTCAAAGAGCTTGAGTGATGAAGGGATTTGGCAATCCTTTAACTTCGCATAAGACTAAAACAGTAACCTTTTAATATAACTCCAGATTTACACGAGTGTGAATTTTACTCACAGCTTATTACCAGAGTGCCAGGGGCTGCATACTTTGTATAGTGGCACCAAGTATAATGTGGATGAAGAGAGAGAGGGCTTTATTTTCTTTGCTTTTTTATTTTCAGTAACAAGAAACCTAAAAAAATTGAATGTAAAAATCCCTTTTTTTCATTGTCCTCTTAGTGTTCTGAAATACCCATCAGGCGTATTAGTAAATTTTGTTCATCTATGCCCTCGTATTTTTTTTTTAAGCTTTTAAAGTCAGGATTATGGGCTTGGATACCTGAGTTTGTAGTTGTGGGGTGTGTGGGTTGCTGGGATGCGGGAATTAGATTGACTGAGGTGAAAGGCAGAGAGATGCTTATGTCTGAAAGCTCCCTAAAATAATAGTTATAGTCAAAATACCCTCCTGAAAGAAGAACAGGATTCACAGATGGCAGAGAATTTCCCTCCCATTGCTCTCCCAGAAGGCAGAAGTATATACAGGGAAGGGCTGGAGGCCCCTTGTAGACATGTGTAGCATGATAGCTGTGTTCCTTGCATGGTGGAGGTGGGAGGGGAATTTTGGGAACAGTTGCCCTTCATAGAACATGCTCCTCCTGCCATGCCTTGCCTGCAAGTTGAGGGACAAAGCAGCAGGAAAACCTAGACTTTTAGTCATTTAAACCTTATGGATGACTAAAAGTGGCTCAGTGGGGACAGACACTCCCTTTCAAGCTCTTTGGCCCTACTCAGTTCCCTTCACAGCCCTTCGCAGGGCTCTCTCTCTTCCCCACGTGGTGGGAGGTGAACGCACCAGAATGGAAGGCTGGCCCTGTGCTTGCTGGTTGTTCACCTTGGGCTCCTTCCTTCTTGAAGCTTAAGTCTTGTGGTTCTCTGATTATCAGGGTAGCTGGTTGCTGGGGGAGCTAAGTGTCCCTAGCCTCCATTTCAGTGGAGTGGAGAGGGTGAGCTGGGACTGCCCTCTGACTCCTGCTTGGCTAGAATTTCAGGTATGAGGTGTCTTCAAGGCAAGCTCTCCTGGTCTCTAATCACACACACGGGCAGTTCTGGAGAAGAAGTGTGGGCAGCAGTGGGTGGCAGGATGAGGTAAGAAGTGAATCCATGGTGGCAATGGGAATTGCCAAGAAGCAAAACTTTCTTAGGAATGGTTTCGACATCATCCTTAGAGCCAACAGAGAACTAGCTGGGGTAATCATGAGTTAAACTACATTTCAGTAATTTCCTTAAACTACATTTCAGTAATGTGACTTTGTACATGTGTTTCTTTATAATGTGCTCGCTTTCCTTCTAAATTAACACTGATGAAATAAAAAAAAATTGTTAAGCACCACCTTACTTGGCAAGAGCTTATAATACCCTGGACTTCAAAGACACTTCAGAACAATATTTAGAATCTCTATTTTCTTTAAAAGGCAGCCTTATTTGTTTAGTATTGTAGGATTTTCAGAGAAATTAACCATTTTTATTTTTAGTTTGGATTCTTCCATTTTTTTTTTCTTCCCAGAGAACATTGAGTAAGAATAGTATTTTCACTTATAGCTTCCATTTAACTTCTTGTTAAAATCTTCAGGCAAATATTAAACAAGTATTAATCACCTCTGTTTCTAGGAAGAAAGTTCCCATGTGTATGTTGATTTCTAAATCTAAGACCTCTACTGTACCCAGGTCTTCATCCCCACTTACCAGCCGCCTGTTGGGCATCTCCACAATGATAGCCCCAGGCACCTCACACTCACTATGTCCCATGCTGGACTCCTCACTTTCCCCCGTAAAAATTGCTTATATTCTGTATTTCTATCTCAATTAATGGCATTGTCATTCACATAGTCTCACAAGTTAAAAGCTGAGCCATGTTCATCTCATGGTCCTTACTGTCATATTCGATTGGTTGCTAAGCTTTTAAACAAATTATCTTAGTATCTCATAGTCTGGTTCTTTCTCCTTGTTTTCATTTCCACTTCCATAGTCACTTTCTTCCTTGCATCTCTCTAGTTAGTCTCCCTGCTTCTAGTTCTTCTCTTGCAAGTGATCCTTCATACTGTCATCAGAGTTATCTTTTTATAATTCAAACAGTATCTGTTCTTTGCCTAAGCTCTCAAATGGCTGGCTTTCCTGATAAAATGTAAATTGTATAGCCTGACACAGAACACCATGGTTTTCCTCTTCCTGAACACAGTCAGGCTCTTTCATATTTTCAGCGCCATTATCATAGCTCTAATCCTGACAAATTCCAAAAGATTTAACTCGGGTATCTTCTCATCTGTAAAGAGAGTCTTTATTCATGTTTCCAAAGAACTTTGGATCATTTCCTGCACTAGTACACATCATACTGTGTTGTAAATGCTTGTTCATACACTTAAATATTCCATGAGTATTATTGAGTTTCTACTATATGCTAGGCACAGTGCTAAGTGTTGAGGTCCAGCAGTGAACATGGTCCCTGCCCACATGGAACTTACATTTTAACTTGGGGGAGGGAAATACATAAATCAAGTAACAGTACCTTTGAGTAAGTGCTATGAGAGTAATAGATGGGACTAATATAAAGAATAAACTTCTGTCTCCAAAGGCCTCCCTGTGGCCATGATAACTTCAAAAGACCTAGTGGAAGAGAAAGTGCCTGCCCTATAAAAGGAGGGCAAAGAATATTATCTTCCCAGGGCTTTTGTTCATGCTATTTCTCCTGCTTAGAAAGGGGTTGGTATCTCTGAGGAACTGAAAGATATCCACTTTGGCTGGGGCATAATGAAGAACAAAGTTGGGAAGGAGTGAGGAATGATGCAAGAGGGGGCTAGCACTAGCGCTGGTGATATAGGCGGAGTTGATGTAGAGCCTTGTGGGAAAGAGGTTGGGATTTAGGAGTATTTTCCTGGGAAGCCACTGTAACATTTTAGGGGTAGGAGATGAATCTTTAGATAGTTTATGAAGATCTTTTGTTTGTTTGTTTTCTGCTAAAGAGAATAGACTGGTGGTGGGGCAAGAGTAGAAGTAGAAAGCTAATTTGGACACTTGTAGTAATCTAGGCAAGAGATGACTGTGGCCAGGAGAAAGGTAGCAGCATTAGGGATTAAGATAGAGAGAATAGATGTAAGCTTTATTTTAGATGCAGGAGTTGCTGATGGATTAGGTAAGTGTGGGTAAGGGCAATGAGGAAAGAAAGAGAAGAAAAACAAGGATGGCTTCTCAGATTCTGGTTTAATAACTGAGTGACCAATATGACAGCGAGACAGAGAAGGCCTGGGGTAGGTGGGGGACAAGTTTTTTCTGGGGGGTAGGATCCATAGCCATTCTGTTTTAGGCATGTGGAATTTGTGATCTATTTGTGTAGGACCTACAAGACCTCCATAGACCTCTCCTTTAAGCTCCACCTAGGTGAGGCTATAAGGTAGGCAAATATGTGAGGTTGGGGCTTGGAGGAGAGGTCTGGAGATGGAGCAAAGGTGAGTGCCATGAGTACAAGATGGTCTTTACTGCATGGCTGTTGATTACATCACGTGGAGAAAGATGTGCAGATGAGGCATACTTGGAATGAGCTCAACATTTAGAGGTCAGGTAAACTAGGAAGAGCCACAAATGGAGTTGGGTAAGGACTGGCTGTCAAGGTAGGAAGAAGACCAGTGAAAAACCAGGGCCTGGGAAGGAGTGGTGGCTCTGCAGAATGATGCTGGGGCTGAACAAACTGCAGGCAGAGAGGTGTCCAGTGGGTTGGTGACATGGATAACACAGGCACCTTGATGAGAGCAGGTCTAGGGGTCTGGCTGGGAGGGGCAGACTGCTGTGGTTGAAGGATGAACTCAGAAGTGAGAAAGTGGATGTGGCATGTATGGACAACTTCATAGAGAAGATCAGCTATCAAGGGGAACTGACAAATTGGATGTAGCTAGTGCACTCTGAGGGATTACAGGGGATTTCTGTTTGTGTTTAAAATGGGAGATAAAAGCATATGCTTAAACCATATGGCTGTAATGAGGGGAATGATCAGTAGAAAGAGAGATTTGTTGCTGGAGACTGCCCTAATAAATAAATCAGCAATATCCTTGAGAAAGTGAGAGGCACGGTACAAAACACACCTGTTTTTCCTTCTAGGCTGGGAGCTGCTTAAACAAAGACCATGTTTTTATTAATCTTAAATCCCTAGTTCTTGGCACATAGTAGGTACTGACTGAGGTTTTGGATGAGCACATACACTTCACACTTACTCTGTGCCCAGTACCTTGTTGGATGATGTTCCACGGGGCATAGAGAAGTCAGAAGACAGTGGCCCTGCCTTCAAACCATGAACTCATTAGCTGAGGTAACCTGAAGCAGATGAGACAGGAGATGATTGGGTGTAAGTGGGAGATGAATGAGCACAGGCTGACTTTGCAAAGGAGATTTACTGCAAATGGATGGAGAGAAATCAGAGTAGAGAGTAGGGAAAGGAAGGCAATTCACATGAAGAGACCAGTCGGAGAGAAGGTACAGATTATAATTTGGAAAATACCTTGGCAGAGAATTAAATTACCTAAATGTATTTGATTGGCATTCCTCTTTCCTACCCAACACACACAATTAGCTTGTCATCATAAGCCTAATATTTTGTGGTTTCTATGTTATACCTTTATCTTGAAGTTCCCTAGATTACATTACATGATTTTGGCAGGAGAAACATATAATTTTATTGGTTTTGGTTGTTGTGACTAGAGAGGGTGGAGAAATGGGTACCCAGTATGCCTTAAGTCCAAGCTATCAGTCAGGGGAATATTTGCTTTATATAAATAATGCACAATAGAACATGCAAAACAAAATATATTTCCAGTAATGTCATATATTCCACTCATGATAAACTGGAGAATATGAAACTATATTTAGAATCCTTAGACCTTGTATGACTCGTTTGTCCCATCAAATTTGTTTTCTGAGCCTGTCGTGGGGACCCTCATCTCCTTCCTTGCTTAGGGCACTTCTGGTGGTGATTGATGAACAGAAAAGGGCCTCATGAGGAGGTATTAGGAACCAGGTGAATCAGGGGGAGTTAGAGCCCGGAAGATTCTCAGTTTGGGTAATCAGTTATTGAATAGTCTACGAATGACTCTGTATAAATGAACCTATAACTCTAAAGATCTGAATTTCTGATTTTACCCATATATAATTCTGAAAATAACATCCATCATCCAAATCAAATGTATGAAAATATACAGCCTGGGCAACATAGTGAGATCTCATTTCTACTAAGAAATTTTAAAAACTAGCTGGGTGTGGTGGTGCATTCCTATAGTCCCAAC
This sequence comes from Theropithecus gelada, assembly GCF_003255815.1. Taxonomy (NCBI): domain Eukaryota; kingdom Metazoa; phylum Chordata; class Mammalia; order Primates; family Cercopithecidae; genus Theropithecus; species Theropithecus gelada. Next base: position 28,463,040 of record NC_037671.1, read on the forward strand.
TAATGGGAGGATCACTTGAGCCCAGGAGTTTGAACTTGCAGTGACCTGTGCTCACACCACTACACTCCAGCCTGGGTGACAGAATAAGACCCCATCTCAAAACACACAAACATATATATGTGTGTCTGTGTGTGTGTGTGTATGTATGTATGTATATGTTATCAGCTCTTATAGTCAAGAGAATGCAGGTTGGAAAAAAATGAAGGATTTAAATTAAAATTTGTAGTATTTACATGTCATATTTTCTCCCCATCTCCTGTCTCCAAATATATATTAGGATGTTTCTCTCTCCCTCTCTCCTTCCCTTCTAAGATGACATTTTCTCCTCATTAAATATGGAAAGTTTAATTCAAAATATAGAGAACATGTAAAGTATAAAGAAGAAAATGTAAGTTAAATTTAAAAATCACCCCAACTCAAATCACTGTTATCGTATGTTTTGTTAACATTCCAATCTTTGCTATAGATTGTCCTTGGAGGCCTCACCTCTCAGACAGTGACAGCCCTACAGGTTGAACTAGGGAAGGGTTTAGAGCCTCATTGTTGTCATCTGTTTTCTCAGGGTTGTCTGTGATGGCAGTTCTCTTCAGGAAGTTGTTCTGTGTTACAGCCTTCAGCTTTTCGACTGTCAAGAACCTTGACTGTTCTCCAAAACAAAGCTAGATTTTTTTTTTAGTATTAAATGATATTGTTAATACAGGTATGAGGTATGAAAATGTGAGGTTATTATGGAGAAAGCTGATGAAATAGGAGTTTATATATAAACAAGAGAAAGGTAGTTGCTGTGTTTTGGTAGTCTCTTCACTTTGCAAAGCAGTAGGTAGCCTTTTGTTGTGGTGTGGCTTGCAGCATTAAAGCATGTGCCATTCTGGAGACAGTTGCCATGTTGCGTAGGCTGAGCATTGGAATTGAATTTTAAATCAATTAGTGTAAGTACATTAAAATATAATTTTTTGTGTCAATAGTTTATCATGAGATTTGCATGGAGAGTTGGTGTGTTTGTTATCTAGTTTGCTATTTCTTGCTGCCACATATAACTATTTTCTGAGTCTTGTGCAAATCAAATGCATATAGTGCAAATGCTGAATCAGCACTAGTGCTGCCTGCTTGTGAGAGACATGTCTTGCTTATGTTTTGTTTTGGGATTTTGGTTTACCTTTTGTGGTACTTATTTGGACAACAAATCCTCTGTCTTTCTGTCTGTGTAACACTGTGTGTGTGTGTATGTGTGTGTGAGCTGGTGCCCGGTAACAAATACAGTGATGTGGCTCCTTGCTGTCATTTAACTACAGGCAGAAAGCAACTTCTGTAGAGTGGATTCTCCTCTCACTCATTATTTGTATGCACAGTGTCAGCATAGATAAGAAACAGTTCCCACCTTCTGGAAATTTAGTTCTTATAACTTTATATCTTATGGAAATGAATAAACTTGTTTCATGAGACTCCTTTAGCTCCTGAAATCTCAGTTAAAAAAGAAAAATGAGAACTGGAAAGAAGCGGAGCTACTTGAAAAGACCCCGCCGGACACGTTGGCAGGTTGGTTCGCACAGATGTCTGCCCTAGCGGCTGCCTCCCTTACTCTCTGATTGATTTCCCCTTAACCCTGAGTGTGAATGTCCACTGTTGTTTTTCAAGTAAAACGGAGGCTCTGGTTTCCAAATCTACCATCAAGATTAATTTATTTCTTTTGGTAATTGTAGACCGCCAGCTTCCTGTTTTTAATCCCACCAGCTTCCGGTCAAAGATTTTTGCCATATTTTCTTCCTGTGTTTGAGTAGCTAAACCCCCTATGTATCATCAAAAGAGCATAGTCTGCAGTTTTATGGAGACAAAGCAAGAATTTTAAAAGAGAAATGTGATCCTAGATGAAGTCAGACAGAACTCCAGCTTTCTGTGTCCAAGGTTTACCTAATTGAGTCGAATAATGGCTGAATCTACTTCTGACAGCCTTGCTGGTTTTCTGCATAACATCTGCTTCATTGTCTTGATGTAGACAGAATATAATGCCATTAAAATGCCAGATGATGGTTTTGAACCAAGATGAACCATTCCAAATTTCAAATTCTGTAATATCACTTTAATTATAATGTCTTCTCAAACATGGTTACCCCAAGTTATTAAAATAATGGTTCTTAATCACAGGTTCCTTTGGGTAAAATAGACAAAAATCATGCTACACTTGTAGATCTTGTGCATTTACATGGAATTTGAAGAAACTAATGACATCTGACATGAATTAGGTAAACAGGCATACCTTAGAGATACCACGGGTTTGGTTCCAGACCATTGCAGTAAAGGGAGTCAAGAACTTTTTGGTTTCTCAGTGCATATAAAAGTTATGTTTACTAAAGTATGCAGTAGCATTATGTCTAGAAGAATATATATACCTTAAAAATACTTTGTTGCTAAAAAATGCTAGCAGTCACCAAAGCCTTCAGTGAATTGTAATGTTTTTGCTGGAGAAGGTTTTGCTTGTGTCCATGCTGATAGCTGCTGTGACTATCAGGGTGGTGGTTGCTAAGGGTTGGGGTGGCTGTGGCAATTTGTTGTTGTTGTTGTTGTTTTTTGAGACGGAGTTTTGCTCTCATTGCTCAAGCTAGAGTGCAATGGCATGATCTCAGCTCAGTGCAACCTCTGCCTCCTGGGTTCAAGCTGTTCTCTGGCCTCAGCCTCCCAAATAGCTGGGATTACAGCCTGTCCTTTGAAGCTTTGAAGCCTGAGATTGACTTCTCCCTAGCTAAGAAAGTCCTAGATGACATCTTCTTCCAATAGGAGGCTCTTTCATCTACATTGAAAATCAGTTGTTTAGTGTAGCCATCTTTATCAATGATCTTAGCTATATCTTCTGGATAATTTACTTCAGCTTCTTCATTGGCACTTGCTCCTTCATCTTGTACTTTTATGTTGTGGAGACAACTTATTTCTTTAAACCTCATGAACCAGCCTTTGGTAGCTTCCAACTTCAGCTTCCTCCCCTCTCTCAGCCTTCATACGCTTTGGCATAGGGAATGTTTCATTCCAGACCACTAAAACTTTCTGCATCTCGGGAATAAAACTGTTTCACTTTCTCATCATTCACATGTTCATGGAAGTAGCGCTTTTAACTTCCTTAAATAACTTTTCCTTTGCATTTGCAATTTTGCTAATTTTTTGTCACAAAAGGCCTAACTTTCAGCCTGTCTCGGCTTCCCATGTGCCTTTCTCACTAAGCTTAATTGTTTCTAGCTTTTGATTTAAAGTGAAGAGATGTGTGACTCTTCCTTTCACTTGAACACTTAGAGGCCATTGCAGGGTTATTAACTGGCCTAAATTTCAATATTGTTGTGTCTCAAGTAATAGGGGGGCTTGGTGAAAGGGAGAGAGAGAGGAATGGTTGTCACTGGAGCAGTGAGATCACGCACACTTTTAAGTAGCTAAGTTCACTGTCTTATATGGGTGTGATTCATGGTCCCCCAAAACAGTTACAATAGTAACATCAAGGATCACTGATCACATCACCAAAACGGATATAATAATAATGAAAAAGTTCGAGATATTGTGAGAATTACCAGAATGTGGCACAGAGACAGGAAGTGAGCACATGCTGTTGGAAAGATGGCGCTGACAGATTCGCTTAATGCAAGGTTGCCACAAAACTTCAATTGGCAAAAAATGCAATACCCGTGAGGCACTCACAATACCTGTGAGTATAATACAATAAAATGAGGTATGTCGGAACCTGATTATGCCACAGTCATAAAACTTACAAAGAAGTAGGAGGAATATTTTCCATGCTGACAGAATGTTTGTACTTAAATGATTTGATACGTGTTTGAGGTTTTCTCCAGGAGTAGAACCCAACCAGGCAACCTCTCAGGCCCTAGCATATTTTATCTGGAATCCATCCATTCAATCAGAAAATGTAAATAACTGGGAACATTTTCTTCCAGTCTCTACAAGGTGATTGAAATTCGTAAGAATGACTGAGAGCATTGTATGTAGCAGAGTGCCTTGAAATCATTAAAGATGAAACTATATTCAGTATGAGTTAATATATTTATTTCACCACCTCTCACCCACGTCCTGTCATGGTTTTGGGTGACTGACACGCTGACACCCTTCCTCACAGCTCATGGCCCCTTTACCTCTACCCCACTTCCACTTGCTTTTGTGGCCACATGACCTCGTCATCTCCTGGAACAGCTTATTCCATGGTGAAAAAGCAGTTTAGCCCTCTGCGTCTGACTACAGCCTTTCACTTCCTCTCCCTTGGAAGTACCAGTATTTGGACTTTTTCAAGGCCTCCAGACTGGGGATGGCTTGGCTTTCTCTTCTTCTGCCACCCCTGTCCTGCCTTCCTGTTTGTTCTTAACTGCTCAGCCCACAACATCCATGACTTCATCTAGGCCTTATCAATATCCTCTGCTCCTTCTTTCCCCACTGTTTTTCTGACACATGCACCTGGAAATCCTGTATCCTGCAGCAAGCCAGCTGCGCACCTCTCCATATACATTTGGGCTGCTGAGGGCTGCAGGAGAAAATCCCACAGCTATTTAGCCCTGAACCACCAAGAATCCATGACCTTCACTCTCAGCTGGATTCTTAACAGTCCTGGAAAGTTCTGTTTTATTTCTCAAGCTATGTTTTCTATTTCTCAATTTTGCAGAAAATTGAGAGCAAATACCTACACAGGCAGATATTTGTTCACAGTGCCCATCTAATCATCATATACTCCTCTGTTTATAGTCTGCCATGGCTCCTCATTGCCCTGAGAATAAAATCTAAATCCTTTTATTTGACCTGCGAGGCTCACCATGGCCTGGGATTTTGCTTAGCTCCCCAGATTGTTCTGTTTACTCCTCTCCTTATTACACATCATTTGCCAACTATTTTGAACTAGATTGAGTTTCTGGTAAGCATGGGCTTTCTCATCTTTGGGGGTGTGCTGTTCCTTTATCTGAAACACTTTCCTGGCCCGTAGCTCACACCTCCTCTTGCCATGCTTCACCTGATTGTCCCTTTTTGCCCTCTTATGGGTCTTAGCAGAGAGATATCTTATACCAAAGAGCATTTCCAACTCCCTACGTCCAACCCCTTCTCCTCGCCAGGGAATAAGCTAAGTGCCCCTTCTTTGCCCGCGCTTCCACCCTGAACTTTCCTTGTGTTAGTTCTCTTCCACTAGTGCCTGGTTATTCGTCTGTTTCTCACAGTAGACTGCTAGCTTTGCGAGGGCAGGGGTAGCATCTGTGTTTAATCATGGTTGTATGCTTAGTACCTGGTTTTGGGTCTTGGCACTCTGTAGATCTTTCATAAAAAATTTTTGAGTGAATTAATGAATTTATAAACTATTCATCAAGCGATTACTCTGTGATAACTAACGATGGTATCAGTTAACATACATTGACATTACCACACACCAGGGATTCTTTTTTTTTTTTTTTGAGAGAGAGTCTCCCTCTGTCACCTAGGCTGGAGTGCAGTGGTGCAATCTAACTGCAGCCTCTACCTCCCATGCTCAAGCAGTCCTCCCACCTCAGCCTCCTGAGCGGCTGGGACACAGGCACATGCTACCACACCTGACTAATTGTTGTAGTTTTTGTATAGATGGTGTTTCGCCATGTTGCCCAGGCTGGCCTTGAATTCCTGGGCTCAAGTAATCACCTGCCTTGGCCCCCCAAAGTGCGGGGATTACAGGCTCAGCCCTGGGGGTGTTATTCTAATAACTTTATAGGTACTATTATTATTTTTTTCTCACAATAACTCTATGGGATAGCATCTCAGAAACTGACAAATTCAGAAATGTGTCAGTTCCTGAATAAGGAAACTTTGGCATGGTTGGCTGTACTTTTAACCACTACTCTGACTTGTCTCTGCATGTGTGGGCAAGAACTTTGTTAGGTTCTGAAGAGGAAGATGGGGGGTTGGGAGGAGCTGCACATGTTCTCTGCCCCAGAAGAATCATGGCCCAGGGGAAGAGATAGCAAAAGGAACAACTATTCCAGTATGACTTGATCAGTTTCTTGATGGACATCTGTGCAAGGCACTATAGAAAGACAGAAGAGATTTTTACTTTAACTAATTGAAAATTAGTAATTTATGTTTGGTATACATGTAATCTAGTAATTCATTAAGTGGAACACACTTTTCAAACTATTCTAACAAAATCTAACATTATAAAACTATAACATGGAGATATATTGCTAAATACCTTTCATCTACAAAGGAAAGTTATAGGGATTTATTGTTATGTTTTCTAGATTTCCAGCTCTCTAGTGCTCAAAAAATAAAATTATATTTACTGAAATTGAAGTGACACTCATCTTTGTTTAAAGAAAAGGAATGTGACAAAATTTATTTCTATGTGCAGTTGAAAAATGTGGTTTGTGAAATGTGTTGTTGTTGATCTTACAGGAGAATCATGAAAAAAGTCTCCATGGAGCCGCCTGAGCGCCTGGCTAGTCTCCAGGCTCTGTGGGACAGCCAGACCGTGGCTGAGCAGGGCCCCTGTGGTGAGCATGCATTTTCAAACTGAAATGTGAATAGCTGGATGGATATCCCCCTGCCAGGAAGTTAAGTCTATTCCTAGTGTGCTACTGTAAAGGTGCAATTAGTTTCAAGGTGTAATTAGCAGCGCACAGACTTTAGATTGGTGGACAAAAGTCCTATATTTAAGCTGTATTGCATCCTGCTATGTACTTACTATAGAACAGGGAGGAGAATCTTTGCTGTTTTCCCCCCTAAAAAGGAAAAGGATAATCAGTATTGTCAACATTGGCCATATTTAAGCTTTAAAATTTTAATTTAAAAATCATTTTGCCAAAGACCTGTCAGTGTTTTTGTTGTATGTTTCAGGTGGATTTTCTCAGATGTATGCCTGTGTTTGTGACTGGCTTGGATTTTCTTACAGGGAAGAAGTACAATGGGTAAGAATGTCTGTGTACGTGTGCGTGAGCACACACACTCCTGGAAAATATGGTAATATTTGACTGGCTTATTTTTCTTTTTTTCCCTTCATTTATTTTTCACTTAAAATCTTCATTTCTCAGATTACATAAAAACCTGACATTGTCATTGTCTAATTCTCACTGTCTCTCTTGCTTCCCTGGTCATCTGCATGGACTGATTACATGACTGAAATAGGATGTGGATACAATTTATCTTACCCAAGACACCAGGGAATTGAATTTACAAGATTTTAGTCATCTTGACCACAGGTAAGCTCGCTCCCTCTCTCCCTCCCTCCCTCCCTTCCTTCCCTCCCTCCCTCCCTCCCTCCCTCCCTTCCTTCCTCCCTTCCTTCCTTCTTTCCTTCCTTCCTTCCTTCCCTTTTCCTTTCCTTTCCTTTTTTCCCTCC